>NC_067460.1:10453166-10505666 GCF_025434085.1 Hippocampus zosterae
CTTTCGATAACGTCCCCCACCTTTACACCTGCCAGCCGTCACATGGGCCACAAGACAACAAGTCATGGGGTACATCTGTATCCTCATGTGGCTCGTTGTCTAGTGGTATGATTCTCGCTTTGGGTGCGAGAGGTCCCGGGTTCAATTCCTGGATGAGCCCTTCCTGGAACATCAGTGGCTTTCAGTCACGTCTCTTTACACCTGCCGTCACACAGGCCACAAGACAACAAGTCATGGCTTACATCAAGATACTCATGTGGCTCGTTGGTCTAGTGGTATGATTCTCGCTTAGGGTGCGAGAGGTCCCGGGTTCAACTCCCAGACGAGCCCTTCCTGGAACATCAGTGGCTTTCAATAATGTCCCTTTACACCTGCCGTCACATAGGCCACCAGACAACAAGTCATGGGGTATATCAAGACGCTCACGTGGCTCGTTGGTCTAGGGGTATGATTCTCGCTTTGGGTGCGAGAGGTCCCGGGTTCAACTCCCGGACGAGCCCTTCCTGCAACATCAGTGGCTTTCAATAATGTCCCTTTAAACCTGCCGTCACATAGGCCACCAGACAACAAGTCATGGGGTATATCAAGATGCTCATGTGGCTTGTTGGTCTAGTGGTATGATTCTCGCTTAGGGTGCGAGAGGTCCCGGGTTCAACTCCCAGACGAGCCCTTCCTGGAACATCAGTGGCTTTGAATCACGTCCCTTTACACCTGCCGTCACATAGGCCACCAGACAACAAGTCATGGGGTATATCAAGATGCTCATGTGGCTTGTTGGTCTAGTGATATGATTCTCGCTTTGGGTGCGAGAGGTCCCGGGTTCAACTCCCGGACGAGCCCTTCCTGCAACATCAGTGGCTTTCAATAATGTCCCTTTAAACCTGCCGTCACATAGGCCACCAGACAACAAGTCATGGGGTACATCGGTTTCCTCATGTGGCTCGTTGGTCTAGGGGTATGATTCTTGCTTTGGGTGCGAGAGGTCCCGGGTTCAACTCCCGGACGAGCCCTTCCTGGAGTATCGGTGGCTTTCGATAACGTCCCCCACCTTTACACCTGCCAGCCGTCACATGGGCCACAAGACAACAAGTCATGGGGTACATCTGTATCCTCATGTGGCTCGTTGTCTAGTGGTATGATTCTCGCTTTGGGTGCGAGAGGTCCCGGGTTCAATTCCTGGATGAGCCCTTCCTGGAACATCAGTGGCTTTCAGTCACGTCTCTTTACACCTGCCGTCACACAGGCCACAAGACAACAAGTCATGGCTTACATCAAGATACTCATGTGGCTCGTTGGTCTAGTGGTATGATTCTCGCTTAGGGTGCGAGAGGTCCCGGGTTCAACTCCCAGACGAGCCCTTCCTGGAACATCAGTGGCTTTCAATAATGTCCCTTTCAACCTGCCGTCACATAGGCCACCAGACAACAAGTCATGGGGTATATCAAGACGCTCACGTGGCTCGTTGGTCTAGGGGTATGATTCTCGCTTTGGGTGCGAGAGGTCCCGCGTTCAACTCCCGGACGAGCCCTTCCTGCAACATCAGTGGCTTTCAATAATGTCCCTTTAAACCTGCCGTCACATAGGCCACCAGACAACAAGTCATGGGGTATATCAAGATGCTCATGTGGCTTGTTGGTCTAGTGGTATGATTCTCGCTTAGGGTGCGAGAGGTCCCGGGTTCAACTCCCGGACGAGCCCTTCCTGCAACATCAGTGGCTTTCAATAATGTCCCTTTAAACCTGCCGTCACATAGGCCACCAGACAACAAGTCATGGGGTATATCAAGATGCTCATGTGGCTTGTTGGTCTAGTGGTATGATTCTCGCTTAGGGTGCGAGAGGTCCCGGGTTCAACTCCCAGACGAGCCCTTCCTGGAACATCAGTGGCTTTGAATCACGTCCCTTTACACCTGCCGTCACATAGGCCACCAGACAACAAGTCATGGGGTATATCAAGATGCTCATGTGGCTTGTTGGTCTAGTGATATGATTCTCGCTTAGGGTGCTAGAGGTCCCGGGTTCAACTCCCGGACGAGCCCTTCCTGCAACATCAGTGGCTTTCAATAATGTCCCTTTAAACCTGCCGTCACATAGGCCACCAGACAACAAGTCATGGGGTATATCAAGATGCTCATGTGGCTTGTTGGTCTAGTGGTATGATTCTCGCTTAGGGTGCGAGAGGTCCCGCGTTCAACTCCCAGACGAGCCCTTCCTGGAACATCAGTGGCTTTCAATCACGTCCCTTTACACCTGCCGTCACACAGGCCACAAGACAACAAGTCATTGGGTACATGAAGGTGCTCATGTGGCTCATGTGGCTCGTTGGTCTAGGGGTGTGATTCTGGCTTAGGGTGCGAGCAGTCCCGGGTTCAACTCCCGGACGAGCCCTTCCTGGAGTATCGGTGGCTTTCGATAAGGTCCCCCACCTTTACACCTGCCAGCCGTCACATGGGCCACAAGACAACAAGTCATGGGGTACATCTGTATCCTCATGTGGCTCGTTGTGTAGTGGTATGATTCTCGCTTTGGGTGCGAGAGGTCCCGGGTTCAATTCCTGGATGAGCCCTTCCTGGAACATCAGTGGCTTTCAGTCACGTCTCTTTACACCTGCCGTCACACAGGCCACAAGACAACAAGTCATGGCTTACATCAAGATACTCATGTGGCTCGTTGGTCTAGTGGTATGATTCTCGCTTAGGGTGCGAGAGGTCCCGGGTTCAACTCCCAGACGAGCCCTTCCTGGAACATCAGTGGCTTTCAATAATGTCCCTTTACACCTGCCGTCACATAGGCCACCAGACAACAAGTCATGGGGTATATCAAGACGCTCACGTGGCTCGTTGGTCTAGGGGTATGATTCTCGCTTTGGGTGCGAGAGGTCCCGGGTTCAACTCCCGGACGAGCCCTTCCTGCAACATCAGTGGCTTTCAATAATGTCCCTTTAAACCTGCCGTCACATAGGCCACCAGACAACAAGTCATGGGGTATATCAAGATGCTCATGTGGCTTGTTGGTCTAGTGGTATGATTCTCGCTTAGGGTGCGAGAGGTCCCGGGTTCAACTCCCAGACGAGCCCTTCCTGGAACATCAGTGGCTTTGAATTACGTCCCTTTATACCTGCCGTCACATAGGCCACCAGACAACAAGTCATGGGGTATATCAAGATGCTCATGTGGCTTGTTGGTCTAGTGATATGATTCTCGCTTTGGGTGCGAGAGGTCCCGGGTTCAACTCCCGGACAAGCCCTTCCTGCAACATCAGTGGCTTTCAATAATGTCCCTTTAAACCTGCCGTCACATAGGCCACCAGACAACAAGTCATGGGGTACATCGGTTTCCTCATGTGGCTCGTTGGTCTAGGGGTATGATTCTTGCTTTGGGTGCGAGAGGTCCCGGGTTCAACTCCCGGACGAGCCCTTCCTGCAACATCAGTGGCTTTCAATAATGTCCCTTTAAACCTGCCGTCACATAGGCCACCAGACAACAAGTCATGGGGTATATCAAGACGCTCATGTGGCTCGTTGGTCTAGGGGTATGATTCTCGCTTTGGGTGCGAGAGGTCCCGGGTTCAACTCCCGGACGAGCCCTTCCTGGAGTATCGGTGGCTTTCGATAACGTCCCCCACCTTTACACCTGCCAGCCGTCACATGGGCCACAAGACAACAAGTCATGGGGTACATCTGTATCCTCATGTGGCTCGTTGTCTAGTGGTATGATTCTCGCTTTGGGTGCGAGAGGTCCCGGGTTCAATTCCTGGATGAGCCCTTCCTGGAACATCAGTGGCTTTCAGTCACGTCTCTTTACACCTGCCGTCACACAGGCCACAAGACAACAAGTCATGGCTTACATCAAGATACTCATGTGGCTCGTTGGTCTAGTGGTATGATTCTCGCTTAGGGTGCGAGAGGTCCCGGGTTCAACTCCCAGACGAGCCCTTCCTGGAACATCAGTGGCTTTCAATAATGTCCCTTTAAACCTGCCGTCACATAGGCCACCAGACAACAAGTCATGGGGTATATCAAGACGCTCACGTGGCTCGTTGGTCTAGGGGTATGATTCTCGCTTTGGGTGCGAGAGGTCCCGCGTTCAACTCCCGGACGAGCCCTTCCTGCAACATCAGTGGCTTTCAATAATGTCCCTTTAAACCTGCCGTCACATAGGCCACCAGACAACAAGTCATGGGGTATATCAAGATGCTCATGTGGCTTGTTGGTCTAGTGGTATGATTCTCGCTTAGGGTGCGAGAGGTCCCGGGTTCAACTCCCAGACGAGCCCTTCCTGGAACATCAGTGGCTTTGAATCACGTCCCTTTACACCTGCCGTCACATAGGCCACCAGACAACAAGTCATGGGGTATATCAAGATGCTCATGTGGCTTGTTGGTCTAGTGATATGATTCTCGCTTAGGGTGCTAGAGGTCCCGGGTTCAACTCCCGGACGAGCCCTTCCTGCAACATCAGTGGCTTTCAATAATGTCCCTTTAAACCTGCCGTCACATAGGCCACCAGACAACAAGTCATGGGGTATATCAAGATGCTCATGTGGCTTGTTGGTCTAGTGGTATGATTCTTGCTTAGGGTGCTAGAGGTCCCGGTTTCAACTCCCAGATGAGCCCTTCCTGTAACATCAGTGGCTTTCAGTCATGTCCCTTTACACCTGCCGTCACACAGGCCACAAGACAACAAGTCATGGGGTACATGAAGGTGCTCATGTGGCTCATGTGGCTCGTTGGTGTAGGGGTGTGATTCTGGCTTAGGGTGCGAGCAGTCCCGGGTTCAACTCCCGGACGAGCCCTTCCTGGAGTATCGGTGGCTTTCGATAACGTCCCCCACTTTTACACCTGCCAGCCGTCACATGGGCCACAAGACAACAAGTCATGGGGTACATCTGTATCCTCATGTGGCTCGTTGTCTAGCGGTATGATTCTCGCTTTGGGTGCGAGAGGTCCCGGCTTCAATTCCCGGACGAGCCCTTCCTGGAACATCAGTGGCTTTCAGTCACGTCTCTTTACACCTGCCGTCACACAGGCCACAAGACAACAAGTCATGGGTTACATCAAGATACTCATGTGGCTCGTTGGTCTAGTGGTATGATTCTCGCTTAGGGTGCGAGAGGTCCCGGGTTCAATTCCCGGACGAGCCCTTCCTGGAACATCAGTAGCTTTCAGTCATGTCCCTTTACACCTGCCGTCACACAGGCCACAAGACAACAAGTCATGGGGTACATGAAGGTGCTCATGTGGCTCATGTGGCTCGTTGGTCTAGGGGTGTGATTCTGGCTTAGGGTGCGAGCGGTCCCGGGTTCAACTCCCGGACGAGCCCTTCCTGGAGAATCCCTGGCTTTCGAAGATGTCCCCCGCTTTTACACCTGCCAGCCATCACATGGGCCACCAGACAACAAGTCAAGACAGAGAAGAGCACTCCAGAGAGACGATAACCCACGTACACACAAGCAGAGACCAAAACATGCACCCAAAACAAGATACCCTGCAATCACACGTTCACACAAACAGACAGACTGACACACACATTGTACAATTAGGACAAGGGAAATGGGAATGACAAGAAAATGCTTTCCACCCCTACATGTTCTGTATTAATAGCACACACTTCTGGGTTGTCAAAAAAATTGACCCTCATAAAATGAGAATTATCACTTATTTTCAATGTGCTTGGATTCCTTTTGAAGTACAGGTGTCGAACGCTGGACCTCGAGGGCCACGGACGTACTTACATATTTCCCTCCTCCAACACACCTGATTCAAATGATCAGCTCATCAGCGAGCCCTGCAGGAGGCTGATCACAATCCTGGTCGTTTGAATCAGGTGTGTTGAAGGAGGGAAATGTCTAAAACATGCAGGATAGCAGCCCTCGAGGACGGGAGTTTGACACCTGTGATTTGATCGGAACCTCGCCCCTCCCAACATGGCAGCCAAGTTGGTACGTCGGTTGAATGAACGGAGACCTTTCACTGGATGACTCATTCATTTTCAAAACAATTTACAAAGGAAATTGAGAGATGTCAAAATCATCCGGACTGCTGGTTGCTAATGATGAGTTAGCGGGCTAGCTAGCACCTGCCCTCTGCATGTCAATATTTTACTACCCCATCACAAAGCACTCACTGATTTATTTCAACCACAAACTAACAATATAATCTAAACATGTCACCCGGAACCTAAGAATACAAATGGATTTTCACGGATGACGTCGCGTATTTCAGTTGTAAAAATTCTGTATACCGTTTGTAAGTGTGCGTCCGTGGGTGCGCGGACACACACGTGTTACGGTGGTAGGGGTACTTGGGGCGTATGCATGTAAAGGTTGACTGACTGCAAACATTGCCTTCATTTAATTGGTCTTCTTTTTTCCCCACGTCACTTTTTGACTCATAAACACGAGGCATGTCGGGGTCACTTTCATGAGTCATTTATGGGCCTAAAGTTTGCCTCTCAGCGGACTCCTTTGGGAGTCGCTTCCACATGGCCTTTAGAGGCCTTTCATAGGAGTCGACATAACACCTCAAGAAAGTGTCTATTATGAAAGACCCCGAAACGCCTATGGAAGCGACGCCCATTCCAAAAATCGTTAAAGGATCTTGAGTGACTTTCACATGACGTTTTAGGTGCCTTTTATCTGCGTCACATGTGTTCTGCGCATCCTCTTTAGTGAAGTCGGAATGAGAGTCAAAGTAAGTGTGATTATGACTTTATTGTTCCAAGAACGGTGACAAAAGTTCTGTTCTATTCTGTTGTGTGTGCAATCAAGATTGTCATATTTGCTTTTAGATAATGAGAAGTAAAGTAACGGAGCTGCCAGAAATGTATTTCAACACTTCAGTGTGACTTTCGCAACTCTGTGAATATGTTTGTCAGTCATATGCTGAGTCTGAGCATTTTTTCCCCACTTTGTATAATTCATGTTCCCAAATAAAAAAGCTGTTTCCGTATGTCCTGGTTATGAACAGATGCACAACGGCGACAGAATTCTTCGTGATAATCTCTCTGAGAATAGTTCACCATGCATGTTTGAGACAACATACATAAATGACTGCGTCGAAACCATCGGAAAACTAATGAATCATTACCGTAATGCGTTTTTTTTAATGTAAAAAATAAGGACAAAAAAGTGCCACACTTACCGTTTCTGTGGTCCTCAGTGGCATAGTCCACGTTAGATTCTCAGTTAAATGTTCTCCCAATGTCAACAGTTATTCAACAAAAATAGAAGCCATTTGGGGTCACAGTTTGTCGTTTTATTTCTGACAAGCATTTTTAGCAGAGGCTAACAAGAGAATGAGATATGGAGATGACACACTGCAAAGAAAAAGAAAGGTAATGAATAATATTACTGTACATGGAAAAAAAACCCACAAGCATAACACATAATAATGATCCTTCATATCACTAATATTTCACACAGGTCAAGTGCCGGTAAAATCACACCATTTTGCGCAGAGAAACAACCGAGCAGCAACCCCCCCCCCCCCCAAAAAAAACGAATAAGTTTGGCACAGTGAAGGTTTTTGTTTGCGGCAAACAATTTAATCTGTGAGGTGACGCTGGAGCGAGGACGTTAAATGCAAATATGAGCATGTTACGGCAAAAATATTGACCAAAAATGAACAAAACCTGAAGTCTGTTTAAAAGAAGAGCTCCCTGCTTCTTTTGAGCGAAAGGTACCGTAATCGAGCACATTAACAAACTAATGTGCCAGCGACCACTGATGCGAATGAAGACGTGCCAATCCTAAAACCTATGCATGTTAAGAATCCCCCCAAAAGCTTATTATTTATTACCCATTTTAATTTACTCATACAACTAAAGGAATTAGTGTTGCTACACCCCACACAATTTTTTTATGCACTCTTAAAAGATCCCTGCTCAGTTTTGGGAAATCACTTACAGTACTGTCTTGACAAAGTATTACCTGGTCACATGATCCATTTGCTCCTTGTTGCTATGCAGAATTTTGTGACCATAACTCCTGGTTAAAAAAACAAGTATTTTCTGGTCCCATGACATGTTTGCACCTTGTTTCTAGGCAGGATTTGTGCGAAAAGAAAATTGACAAATGTATTTCCTGGTCACATTAGTTTGCTACTTGTTGCTATGCAGAATTTCTATCTACAGGCACAGTCGGCCATGTTATTTTTTAGTTCAATTTGTGGCGAAACGGAATATGTGTCTTTCAGAGTGACATGTTTCCTCTCTGTCACGAGGAAGAATTCATTTTCATAGGCCAAGTCAATGAAAAAAAATATAGGTTAGCATTGACCAGTTAGCACACCTCACAGGGTGTGGTTTCACTACGTTCTCAACACTTAAGAGTATCGTTCTTCTCAGAGGTAGTCATCCTCGCTGGATGGCTCGTCCTCGTTGTCATGGTAACGCTTGTCGTAGTTGCTGGGACCTTCTCCGGGGTCGTCGTCGCTTTCAACCGAACTCTCCTCGGGGATCTTCCAGATTTCTGAGCTGACAGAAGGTCGGTGACTCATCCGCCATAACTGGTGGCCGAAGGTCCGCCGCCAACTGCAGTGCTGGCCAATCGGCCGCAGCAGGCGGGCGAGCTCGGCGGCCTCCTGCCAATAAGACATTCACTTGGTGCGAGTGCGCTCGGACCGCTGCTTGTTCATGGCGGTCAACATCTGGCTGATGTATGATGTCAGCAGGTCATCCATCTTGTAACCCTGAGAGGAATTCAGAATGCGCATGAGGAAATTAGGGCTTTAAATGTTTTTTTTTTTTTTTTTTTTTACTTATTAGATTGAGTCAAATGAGACGTTTGCACAAACGGACACAAGGTACTGTGTACTTTATGAAATTGTTATCGAGTACAGCGCTCCTCAAGTCTATAGAATTGTTGTTTTGCAGAATTTGTCTGCAAGACCTAAAAAAAAACTGCAAATGGAAAAGTATTTCTTGTTTTCTCTTTGTTGCTAAGCATGATTTGTACCTATAAGCCAAGAAATAAAAGACAATTGTAAATTGAACAAAAAACAAACAAACAAACAACAACGATTAGCTTGTGTTCTTTGTTGTTCTGCAGAATTTGTTTCTATCAGCCAAGTCAAAAGCAAAATTCCAAATTGTCCACATTATTTACTGGTCACATAACACATTTGCTCTTGTCGCTAGGCAGAATTTATGCCTATGTGCTTTGTACAAAAATAAAAATGAATTGTTAATGGTTGCTGTCATGTGACCTATTTCCTCCTTGGTGCTCGTCAGAATTCAAGCCTATAATCCTGCTAAAAAAATTTATTTGACACTGTAGACAAAAGTATTTGGACACCTTTCATTTATTGATTTACTTTTCTCAATATGAACTACTTCGTGACCCACCAGGGAGGTTTCGCAGAGGATTTTGCTTCCCTTGACGAGGTTTCCGATGGTGATGTGGAAATACGTGTTCCCACTGCTCCAGTTGGAGATCTTGGTGAATGGATGAGTAATCAGAACGTCCTGCCGGGACAAAACAATTACTTCATGACAATAAGTATCCCAATTAAGAGCCAACGTCCTATTTTATAAACTCCTGGTTTATTCCCCAAATTCCTGTTATTTGCCATGGAAAATGTAAAAAATCCTGCCATTTTGCAACCCTGGTAATTTTATGCTTATTCGATCAAGCAAACCAACCTTGTTCTTTGGATCGATGAGACTGACTCCATGTTTGTTGATGGCGATCAGGAGGATCTCTGGGAAGTTGGGCTCTGTGGTTTGCTGATGACAAAAGCATGATGAATCTGAGCATGAAGCAGCATTGGGTTCAGAAGAGAGGAAGTGACACAGGTGATGGGCGCTTCCCATTTTTACCTTGACTTCAAAGAAGGCGGAGCCAAATGTTGGCCATTTGTAGATGATTTTAAGAAACATCAACTTGGCTTCTTCTCTGGATTTTCCAGCTTGCTTGTTGAAGAAGGCCACCACGGACTGCCTCACACACACATACACAAAACACACACACAGACAATTTCCCAATAACCATAATGTTCATTACATTTTGTTGCATGCGCATAATGGGGGAAATGTAGTACGGCCTGGTAACCCTAATTTCAAATGTGGTTTTAACCAAAATTGTAGCCTTCCTGGTCTTTCCAGTTGTGGGTTGTTGAGACTTTTTGTGGGTCTCCTTTTGATAGACATGGCAACTAGATTAAATGTTGCGAAGTCAAGCTGGCATTGGGGCCGAATTTTCAGATTTGAAGAACCCCTGGAAATGGCTAAAATGTCCACTCCGCACCAGATTACCGACTTACTGTGTTATTACAGGCATGGGTGCCAATACTTTTTATTTACCGGTATTTGTTTTGGGGTCTTCTTATAATAGTGATGCCTACCAAATTTCACGTTCCTAAGTCCAAATGACATCAGGGGCTGAATTTTCAAAGGATTTGAAGGAGCCTTGGAAATGGCGAAAATTAACCTAAAGGTCAACTTTGAACTAATGGCCGATTTCATGGGTCTTGAGAGTTTTTTTGTAGGTCTACTCATGATTGCCATGCTTACTGAATTTTATGTTGCGAAGTCAAACTGACATCAGAATCATCTTTCTTGGCCAAGTATGAAAAATACACAGGGAATTTGGCTCCGGCAGAATGACCTACACTAGTATTGCAGTAACTAGCAACTACGATAAATAAATCTATAACATAAATACAGAAAAACTTTCCGCGGGACACGCGAGGAACATTTGAAAATGGCCAATATGAACCGAACGTCTTATTTGAACAAAAATGGCAGGCTTCCGAGTTCCCTTCAGGCAAACTTCTTACATTTTTTGTGGGTCTATGCGTGATAATCATGCCCACCGAATTTCATGTTGCTAACCCAAAGTGCCTCCAGGGGATTGAATTCCAAATGATAATCCATCCTTCCCATCCAACATGCATGAAAAATAAGTCTGTTTGCGGTTTCAGTTTAAAAAAATATAAAAGAGCTTCCAGGTTTACCCTCTTCCAGTCATCTGGGGACATTTGGCGAATGAGATCCTGAGGGACCAGCTCACGCAGCATCTTGGGAATGGTAGGAAAGTGGGACTTGTCATCTTCAAACTTGACGCGGTAGATGAGCGCCGCCAGCTGGAAGACTTCGTCGCGTGTACATTTGTGGTAGCCACGTAGGTATTTGGGCAGCTCCTGGTCAGAAGTGTCATCAAAAATACGGAACAAATTCTGTTTCTTTAGTCTTCTGCCAAGCAGGACTCACCTGGTAGTAGTGGAAGATGGAGTCGGCAAAAGAGTCCTTTCCCGGAACGGTGCTGGTCCACAACTTCTTCATGAAGAACACTTGATACGTCAGCGAGGGAACAGCTCCTACAGGGTAAATGAAACAGTTGATTTTGTTGTAATATGGTGAGTCATTATAGTTTGCACTTGCGACAAAATGCTAATAAGTCATGTCTAATCCGCAAGTTTTCTTTTTTTTTCTCAAATAAAAAAAAGGTTCAACTTGTCTAAAGCGGGCATCACCTCTGACATTCTAAAAAGGCCACTTTGAAAAATAATGGCAGGATTCCTGTGTCTTTTCAGGCATAACGTCATTAGACATTTTTGTGGGTTTACTCATGATAGACATGCCTACCAAATTTACAGCATGTTGCAAAGTCATTTTGGGGGCAGATTTTTTGGGGGGTCAAAACTCAGCTAATTTAATCACAATTTACAGCTTGGAATCAAAATGGCAAACTTCCTATGTCTCTTCAGGAATTGATTTTTCAGACCTTTTTTTAAGTCTATTCATAATAGACATCCTTAACCAAACTTTATGTTGCTAAGCTAAACTGGTTCAAGGGGCTGAATATTCCAAAGAATAGAATATCCCCAGAAAAGACCAAAGTGAACCTAGAACGTTCACTTCAAAGCAAAATGCCAGACTTCCTGTGTAATATTGGCCATTTTTTGTGGGTCCACTCATCAATCTAATTTCTTGTTGCTAAATCAATTGTTTTCATCGGCTAAATTTGTTGGTCTGATTACTTCCAACTAAATAAAAATGGGTGATTCCAGTCTAAATGGACAATATCGTGTCTTTTGGGGAATGGCTTTTGAGATTTGTTGTTCTGATCATGATAAACATGCCTACTAAGTTTCATCTTCCCAAGTCAGACTGGCTTTGGGGACTGAATTCTCTAAAAGATTCGAAGGACCCCTGGGAATGGCCACATTTAACCTGAAATGTTGATTTCAAACCAAAATGGCCAACTCCCTGTGTATGTTCAAGCATTGCTTCTTGAGCCTTTTTTGTGGGTCTACTCATGATAGCGATGTAAACCTAATTATATGTTGTTTAGTCAAATGGTATTCTGGGGCCGAATTTTTATTGCTTAATGGGTGCAAATGAGTGAAGGGAGCAAAAAAATGGCAGCTTTAAACTAAAGTAGCCGACTTCTTGTGTCCTGAGAATTTTTTGTGGTCTACTCGCAATTATCTTGTCTACCAAATGTCATTTTGCCAACTGCCAAGTCAAACTAGCTTCCGGGGCTGTGCCACAATTGAGCCTGTAGATTAATACCGTCTTTTGCTGGCCGCGATTTCTTGATCCAGTCTGTTAAATGGCGGACAAAGTCAAAGAAGAAGTCTCCCTCCGGAACACTGATGACCTGGCGGGTCAACATAGCGCTAAATTAGTCTTGCAAAGACACCAAGTGATACTGATCCTTTTTAATGAGAAATGAAAAAGCACCTTGTCAGAAATCTTGACAAAGAGGCTGAAGCCTTCTGGGGATTTGAGCAGGAGTCGGGTGGAGATGTTCTGACAGAAGTCTTTGGCTTTGGTGCTGGACTCCACCTCAAAGGCCTGCGCAATTCATTTATGAACGTAGCATTTAAGATAAGATAAGAAAACCTTTATTAGTCTCACAATGGAGAAATTCCCAATTCACAGCAGCAAAGTTATGAAAGTTTTACGACAAGAATTATATTCCTAACATTGTTTTCTTGACATTTCGGTCTGAATGTGCGTGTGTGTATGTGTGTGTGTTTCGCACCTCATCTGTGTCATCGGGGAAGTAAACCTTGTGGAATATCTGCGTGGTCTTGTGCTGGATGGCCTCGACTTCCACCAGATGAGGAGGGTACTTCCTGGACCCGTTTCTGTTACCAGGGCAACCACCACACAAATTAGGTTTGGTACACGTTGAAGACATTTTTAGCTTTTAAAGCCAAGTTGCATCGACACCCGCTTCCTTCTAAATTTACATTATCAAGATATCAAGATAAACTATAACTATTGATTCCATTTAAAAAAAGTTTATTTTTCAATAAATATATTTTGTTGAAATAATTAGGTAATTTATTGTAAATAATGAAATAAAAAATAGTAATATAAAGTATTTTACATATGCATTTCATGTTTTTTTCCCCAATTTAGTAATTGGTGAAGCTATTTGTACCAACAGTTTAAGTAATAAAATTAAAATATTTTGTCGACCGCAGCGCCTAAAAAGTAATTTTAAAATATTTTTACAAAACACATAACATAAAAATACATAAATAACATATACCATTTTTTATATGTATTTAATGTTTTTCATTTGATCAAACAATAGGTTTATATACTTATTGTAAATACAAGAAAATAATAGTCAACATTATTTTACATTTAATTGTGATTAATGAGATTAATTAATTAAACATGAGAATAAATGATTTTATCGTTGTAGCATCCACATTTCAACTTTTGTCCTTATTAACAACTACGGTGGAGCAACCTTTTATATTTTCCGTCAATCAAATCTGGCACTTGATCACAAAAGTTTGCCATTGGTTTATTGTCGCACGTTACCATTTTTACTATGTTACAATGTTTTTACCATGTTAGTGTTTTTACTGTTGATACAGACAGACATGTTATGCCCTATTTTTGACACGAGTAATCCGTTGCCATTTCTAATGGCGCGTACCGCAAGGCTTTGTGCAGCCTATGCATGCAGTCGGCCGAGAGCGGGTGTTGCCTCTTGGACTGCAGGAAGCGCTGGATGTGCGGCAGCAGCGCATTGCTGGGTGGAAAAAGACCGGCGCACAGCCACAGAAGCTCCCAGCCTTTCTCCTCACTGTACCTGCCGGCACAAACATACGTTTCAGTTCAGTGTCGCAGAGTTGATCGATTGTGAGCAATTTCATTTCTGTTGCGTCAATTCACAATCTCTCTCAATATCCAACATGTCTGTCACTGGACTCAAGGCATTGCCAAGGCGTTGCTCAGCTTCTACCTGCGCTACGTCAACGTCAGAGGTGGGTACGCACTTGACGTGGTTGTCTGTGAGCTGTTTGATGATCTGGCAGAAAATCTCATCCTTCAGCGGTTCAGCCTTCAGCGCGCCCTCAAAAATCTGGTCCGTCAACTCGTTGACTGAGCGAGTGCGCTTGGACGGGTAGTCGCCCATGTACTTCATCACAGGTAGGACACATGCTAAGGAACTGCTTTTGATTGGTACCGCTAGAAAAACAACATCTGGCAATGATCTCAGAATAACTTGTAATCTTGACATATAAAGAATTGTAATAACAGCAGTGTAATAACAGTAACATGGTAACAACAATACATGTTAACACTGAACACGATAACGCATGTAAAACATTCAACATAACAGTTTGAATGTGTAATAACTTTGCAATAAGATGCTAATATGGCGATACATGGCAACAGCGTGGTTCTGATTTAAAAATGGCGTCACAACATTTCTGTACCAACAGTAAAAACACTAACATGGTAAGAACATAACGTAACATAGTAAAGATGGTAACGTGCGACAATACAATAATGTTACGAAATGGGAACAACATGTTTAAAACGTGATCCTAACATGAATAAAATTACAACAACTTGGTAGTAATATCAGTACCACTGTGATAAGAGTATGGTAATAAGTTAATAACAAAGTAAGAAGACAAGGCTAACATTGAAACTAGATGATAGAAACATTGGAAAAGGATGGGAAAGGATATCAATAAAGGCCATGCAGGCTTCCTGAGCAAGCTCCTCGTGGTGGACCACCTTCTTCAGCAGCGGCTGTTTGAGAGGCTCCCTCGTGCAGCTCCACAATTTGTCCTTGCCTCGATTCTTGGTGACCATCACCCTGCTCAGAGTATGTTTGGGGGGAGGCCTGCACCAAGAACATTGATTACATTGCTACTCTCGACTGCTGTCTTTTAAGAACAGGTTAAGGTTTCAAATTGCGGATTCAAGCCTTAGTTTGGGTTTCTAACAAAGAGTAGGTTGTCAAATTAGCGTTTTAATTCAGTGTTAGGGTTTCAAGGCTGGGTTAGGATTGCAAAGTTGGCTTGGCTCCAGCCCGCCCTGACAGCACTTGGTAGCTCCTTCAGCCAGAGACTGTTACACCCACGCTGCAAGAAGGAGAGATACCGACGCTCGTTCCTACCGACTGCTGTCAGGCTGATGAATAAAAAATAACAATCATGATAATAATAATAATTAATAATAATTGAAGGAAAATTGTAAATAGTACTGCGATTTATCCATTTTGTGTTCATATTGCATTTAATTGAAAGATGTTTGTTGTTTTTTTCTCTTTCTTCTTTCTTCTTACTACATACATTCTTGCTGCTGGAGGCTGTAAATTTCCCCAGTGTGGGACGAATAAAGGATATCTTATCTTATCTTGGCTGACCCAAACCTTTCATGAAAACCCTGGTTTGAAACCTAAATTTATAATTGAAACGCTGCCTGTAAGGCAAGGTATGAGCTGGGATTAAAAAGGCTACTACACTTGTAGGAATCCAAATACTAAAATTTAAGCTCTGAACTTCACCGGGACCTCAGGACAGGTTGATGTGAGTATTTAAGTATACCGTATTTTGACGACTATAAGGCGCCATTAAAAGTCTTAAATTTTCTCCAAAATGGACAGGACGCCTTATAATGCGGAGCGTCTAGTGTATGCGCTGAGTTCCAAAGCCTGACTGAGAGCACCTCTGGCCGACAATCTGTTTATATAGAAAAAAGGCGGAGTGAGTGACGACAGGCATGCGGAAGTCCGCCAATGAGTGAAGGGTGGGCGTGTAAGAGGAGGCTAAAGGCACACCCCTAGCAGGTACCTGTCACGTGAGTACATTGTAAAATGGCGAAATAAAGTACAACCGAACTCAGTTTTGCTTCCGTTGCCTTTTTAAAAACGTGTTTTCAGCGTGTGTGCATGCATGCCGTATGTTTAAGCTGGCGTATGTTTTACCATGCCTGGCTGCGCCCAATAATACAGTGCGTTTTGTGTATGTCAAATACAGAAATGGCACCCCTTACTGAGACTGCGCCCAACAATACGGTGCGCCGAATGGTCATGAAAATACGGTACTCTTTGTGCATGTGTGTGTGTACCTAAAGTAGTCATGGGAGAATTCCTCCAGCGTGTAAGGTTTGACAGAGTCTTCACCCTCCGGCAAGACAAGTTGTGAGACTCTTACTGACTGCTGTCTCTGATCCGGCGTCATGGTAACCAGTGCCTGATTGGTTAGATGACAGAACCATCTTCAATAACAACAGCAGCAGGTCAATTCATCTTCTGCCTGATTCATAACTGTTCTAGGTCTTATCTCACCACAATCTCCTGCTGCGGTCGGGTCATGGAGGGCAGGACGTAGACCGAGTCCGCCGGAAAGTCTCCTCTCTGATTAGTCCTCTCATTGACGCCATGCGCCCAGCCTGAATTGAGAACCTGCTCGCCGGTGTCCTGGTCTAGCAGGATCAGGTCTCCCTTCTGGAAACTTAGGAAGGTGGATGGTTCACTACCTGCCAAACAGAGTCAGAGGACAACTTGTGACTTCCTTGCGCAGTTCTGCAAGACATCACCAAGTTGAGTGAGAGCCTACTCTGGTTGGGACTGTCCTGTAGTGCCACCACAAACTTGGACCTGTTTCGCAAGCCTTCCAGGAAGGTCACCACCAGGTCACGGATGTCCTCGGCATTGTTGGAGGTGAAGGTATACTCTTCTCCTTTGATGGTCGCCAGCGTGAAACTCTGACTCTGCAACTTTCCACCCCTCAAAGGACAACAAATATTTAGCGTTGGTTACTTGCACACATAGAATTTAGTCATCCGCACCCTTGATGCTTAGGAGCTCAGATGAAGAGACCAAGACGGGTTGTCTTGGTCTCTACATCGATGGTCATTTGACCTTAAACACTCTGGTTTCCATGCAAAGTCCTTAAAAGACTGTCACCCCAACACAAAGTCAAAACAGATCACCATTGTTCGGACCAGAAGAGGGGCTACAGTCCCCAGCATGCCTCATCTGCCACTGGACAAAACAGTGATTTCTTGGAAGGAGAGTTCTTGAAGTACCTTGCCTTCAACCTTCTCGTCTCCAAACAAAGTTCCTACAGAGTTGATGGACTGTTGCCCCAATGGTTTCCAGTTCAACCACCATAAATGGTTGTCTATTACTCAGACCACGAGAGGGGCGACATTTCACAGCATGCCTCACCTGCTACTGGACACGGCGGTGATTTCTGGGAAGGAGAGTTCTAGTAGAACCTGCTCCTGCTCGTCCACAAAGTAAACACCGGTCCAATTGACGGCGACGATGAGGTCGTTTTTGGGTAGACTTGGACCTGTTACGCAGAGAAACCAAATCATCAGGCCACATCCAGCTCAATAGTTGGCGAGACTGGTGATTGAGTCTCACCGGAGAATTTGAAAGCTTCGTAGAATCGAGAGAAGAGCAGAGGCCACTTATGGCGAGCAAAGTCCACCACTTCCTCTTTCACCTTCTGGGGATCAAACCTCTTCTGAGTGTAGATGCCCTGAACAACAAAGAGAAAAGAGGATTTGGTTCCTTTGCCCATGAAAATAATCACATCCGCTTACGAGGCACACCTTCTTGTGTGCCGCCATGATGAAGTGAGCCCACTTCTCCACTGTCTTGGATGTGCTGATCTCTCTGTCGGGGATGTAGGACGGGATGAGGCTCAGCAGGCGCTCCAGCAGGACCTCCGAGCCATAGTCCACATAGTACTGCTGGGAAGCCAGTTCTGCGAGGTCGTCCTTTGCCAACGGAAGAAAAGGATTCTTGACTCAAGGTTAGGGTTAAGAACAGAAGAAACATGTCTTGAGAAGAAGAGAAGGATCAAGTCTCAAGGAGAGGAGTAGAAGCATCTTTACACAAAAGTCTCATGACTCAGAAGAGAAGTGGACCATGTCTACAGAAGAGAAAGACCATCCCACAAAAGAAAAGATGTAGTTCTGCCTACAAAAAAGAGACATCTCTAGAGAAGAAGAAAACGACTATTGCTACAGATGAAGAAGGCGCATGTGTAGAAGAAATGGAGCAGCATGTCAACAAAAAAAAAAACGATCAAGTGTAACGAAGAGCTGAAAGAACAGGAGCGGGTCCAGAGAAGTATCGTTTCTACAGCAAAGAGATTTACGTCTAAAGAAGAGAAAGACCAGAACTTGATACGAGAAGAATGTCTAAAAAAGTAGTGGAGTAACATTTCTTCAGAAGATAAGGAACATGTCTACAGAAGAAGAAGAACTTTTATTTCAACATAATGGAAGTACTCACCCGTTCGCAGCGGTACTCTCCAAATTTTACGCCCCTGACGGTTTGCTGGTAGATGAGGTTGGTGGCAACTGTGTCGTCGGAGGCGCAGTGCCATGGTGTGAAAATCTCCTTCCTGAAGAACAACCTCCAGGGGGCGTTTCTCTCCTGGGCTCCCTGCTCCTTGGCGTACTGCTCGCATTGCGACACGGCGTCCATCACGTGGTCGTTCCCGCTGCCCAAAGATGACACCTGCGGAACACCAGATCAGATCATAATTCAAATGTATACATTTTTTTCTACAAGGAAGAAACTCTGGAGCACAAAATAGTGTGTTCTTATTACCGAACCTTATCAAAGAGTGCGATGTAAAGCGAGAAGCCGAATCGGTCGTGCAGGCTGATTTTGTCGGAAAGTGTGTTGCAGAGCTCCTTGGCGGTTGTCGCTGAGTCTGTCAAGAGCGTTTTGGTTGTTCCGTCCATGAACGTCACCGGCAGCATGATGGGTTTCTTGGACTTGGTTGCCTGCATATGAATTGAATAACTTGTACTGAACTGAAATTGATTACCGGTAGTTGTGCACATTTTTTAGTATACAAGTACTCGTCACAAAAAGTACGGATATTGAGGTTTATTGTGAAATTTCAGGATAAACCTAAAAAAATGCTGTCATCTTTACAGGTGAACTTAATTTGAGTTTCTTTAAAATTTTGAACGCACATGCCCAACTCTTCGGTGTCTCAGTATTTTTTGCGTAACTTGCTGTTCTTTAGCAAGGAGTGAAACAGCAAAATTCACAACAGGTGCTTCCATTAATCTATTGATCCATGAATGGACCAATCCATTTCCTGGTTCAGTTACAACTGGTATTGAACACTGAATCGGTGGACTTGTTAATTGCAAGGGTTACAGAAGGTCAAGTTAAGTTCACCTATTAATATCACAATACAGCTTATTCTGAAATTGCAACTCAAAACCAAATATGCCAAACATTTTGATAGTCGCATATGTGTGTGCACCTGGAGCTCCAGCCAGGATGGAGGTTGTGTTCTGGTGCCATTAACAAAAGTTCTTCTAAGTCGTTCTTCACAGTATGGAGCATAACCCGGCGGCCCGCTGCTGATGTAGTTCCTCAGGTACTGCAGGTGAATGTGCAACAGCACCATCCTGTCATCTTACTTACTATAATAACAAGAATTATCATGGGATGTGGATAGAACAGTCAGCGGTCTGACCTTGAGGAACTTATCCGATGGCGCGAAGCAGCCGACACACAAGCTGATGAGGATCCAACCTCGAGCGTGTGAGCTTTTGGATGGGTTCTGACTCAATTGTTTGCAGATCTGACAGTAGATCTCATCCCTAATGCACAGACACAATGAATTGTTGCCACCCTTCAACATCACTGAACCCAGTCCTCTTGAGTGAAGAGTCTATCTATCAATTTATTCTCATAGGGTGAGATGGAGCCTATCTCAGCTGACTTTGGGCAAAGTCAGCTGAACTGGTCGCCCAACACGCTCACATTTATACTTATGCACAGTTTAGAATTGTCAATGAACCTGACTTGCAAGTTTTTGGTCTGTGTTAGGAAGCCGCAGTACCCTGAGAAAACTGCTGTAAGCAAAATGCTAACAAATAGACCACCAAAAGACTACCAAGTATGGAGGAACCTGACCAATTGGAAGTGACTGATAATATTCTATGATGAAATTTTGGATACGTTTGTTTTTTTATTTTGGTTTTTTTTTTATACCTCAGCGCTGGCCTCAGGATGCCGTTACCAATGATGAAGTGAAGTTTCTCCAGGTTTGACGTTGGCCGATCCTCCAGCATGCTATTGCCATGAAGACCGTGCTCGCCATCATTGAGGCGTTTAGTGACCTGAAAGTGGTCCATTCTTTAATTCTGCGGGAAAATATTAAAATGTTGTTTTTTTCCCCTCCTACCTCCTCTGTGATCTTGGATTTCTTCTTCAGGGTGAGAGACACCAGCTTGTGCCGGATGCTATTCTTGCGATGACTGTCGGCTGGAGGAGTCTGGAAATGGGAAAACAGAATTTGAACAGAAAATAAATCATCAAACAAATACGCTCAGTTCCCTCAACAACCAGAACAGAGAAATCAAATACATATTTTTGGTTTCCTGAAGAACCAGTGCACAGATGGTAAAACATGTATGTTAGATTCTTCAAAGAACCAGAACAGCGATGAGAAACCCCATTTACTACGAGTTAGGAATTTTCACCTTCAAACAGAAACATTTGTGTTCAGTTTGTTCCAGAGACGAAATGGTTTTAGAGGGTTGCCAGACCAGATCATTTCATCGAAAACTTTGTATGTTGGTCATTAAGTTTCTTCAGTTTTGTCTCCCAAATCCTCATCCTCCACCCACTCACCTCCGCCTCTCCCTGAAGAGCCTGCAGCTCCCTCTTGTACGTCTTCTTCCCGAGGGTTTCGTAGATCTTGGTCATGACCGGAATCTTCTCACTTCCGTCTCTGATGGCCGTGTGGTATTTGGGTTCGGGGAGGTCCCCCATGAACCTCAGCACCGTGATCCACACGGCCAGAGCCGCCTACAATCAGGATTAGGCACACGTGGTCACACGTGGTTTGAAGAACTGATCAATTGATTGGTACGTAACGTCTTCAGCCTACCAGCTGGTCTCCTTCATCCTCGTGAAAAAGCAGCGGCTGCTTGAGTGGTCTGCGGACGTACGTATGCGCGTTGGTTCCCTGGAAGTAGGTGGCGGCAAATTTGGCAAATTTGTACTCCGATAGATCCTCCTCATCGTCGTCGTCTTCCGGCAGAGGAAGTGCCTCGTCCAGATCCTCCTCCTCCATCTCCCGGTGGGTCCGCTCCAAGTCCTGCAGAAGAAGTGGAGAGACCAGCTCATCAGTTATTAACCCTCTGGCCCCACTGCTGGCCCTTTTGTCCACCACACTTCTTTTTTTTTTTTTTTTAAATTTAAATGGAATTAAACTTCCATAGGTTCGGGAATTTTGTAGATTTTATGGATGATTTTTACTGATGATGAACTGATATTAGCTCAAAATGGTGCCGTAAAAAAAGGGGGACTAATGGCCATGAACAAGCTAAAACTTCGGTCAAATCCATCAAGGCCTGACAGAAACTGACCTCAAAGCCAGCAGGAGCCTGTCCCTCCTGGCCCGGAAAGGAGCTGGTTGTTCCCAGGAATCCGAACATCTTGTCCACCATGTCTGAGTCGTTAACGGGCTCCAAACGAGCTCGCTCCATCTGCTCCACCAGCTCCTTCTTCCTCCTCGCCTCTTCCTTTTCCTTCTTCTCACGCTCAGCGTCCTCTTTGGCCAACTGGACCAGACGCTCCTGCATAGGAGTTGATGATTTCAAAGGGGAAAAAGATGGACTGAATGTGTCTTTCCCACAATACATTTTTGTCAGATTTTTGCTGGATTGTACTTGTGACGATAACAGTTTTTCCACCCATGACTCTGAAACTAGCCTTGGGCAAGATCCAGAACTACTTTCAAGCAGTGGCTTGATCCTACAGGGTAGCTGAAACTGAGGAGCACTGCTTTCGCTCCTGATAAGCAACGCAATCACTTGGTGGGGCGGGTGGATAGCTTAGGTGATCTGCCCGCTGCATGCACCGCATGAAAGGATCCTCTAAAATAGTGATTCTCAAAGTGAGGTTCTTGTATAGTTCAGCTGTATATAGCTTCAATATATGTGCATTTAATATGTATGAATTATTTCTAAATAATGATATTGTTTTACGTATTTACTTTTTTTAAAAAGCTAAATATGTCTGTTGGAAATCTGAAGGCTTACCTGATGTATGCGCTCTGCTTCGGCTTTGGCTCTCTTGGCAGACATCTGGTTCCTCAGCTTGATCTCCTCGGCCAGACGCATCTTCTCAGCCTCCAGCCTTCTTCGGTACTGATGCAATACAGGAAAGAGTCCAGCTAAGTTCAATAGTAAGTTGAGTGTGCATGAAAGACAAAGAACCACTTGTTGTTTTCAAACATGACAACATGTCCTCTACCTCGCCCCGCAGTCTGCGGTAGAGCCTGCGTGCGATCAACCCTCGGGTGTACGCTTGGATGGTGATGACGGCCCACAGTCGGTGTCTGAAGGCCCGTCGCACCAGGAAACCTCGGCATCGACCCTGGAACCCGCTGATGCGCTGGCGAGCGACATGGTACGACGCGCACAATTTCCGAGAACGCACCAGGGCCTGTAGGCGAGAGAAGCCTGCCCGCATCTGAAAGTACATGGGCCAGGATTCAGAGTCGACATCGGGACGATTTTTTTTTTGGGGTGTGATGTTCATGATCCTCACAGCGCCGTAGTTCTTTCTGCACTGATATCCTCGCCACGTCTTCTGGATGAGCATAGCTGACCTCCTCATCCTCACAAAGTTTGATCTGACAAGGCAGAGATACGAGGACCGTTGTAATGACCAAGAGATCCCTGTAGATGGTGCTGTTTGATCACTTTGTTTTAGAAAGTGGAAGGATCCAAAGAATTTTTTTTCCCACCCCCTCGGTCCCAGAAATCATGCAAATCACGGATGTTGGAACTAATGCGGGACCTTACCTGTCTTTGAAACCTCGCACCACCTTTTGGATGAGGATGACCTTGCCGGTGATGGCCTTGTCCCTCTCAATCTCCAGCAGCATGTCGTGATGATCCTACGGAACCAAAAGCTCATTAGCCGTCCATGTGGAGACCATTACCATGCTTGGTGGGCCGGATTTTAAAAATGAAATGAGACCGCATGCGCAACAGAGCCCGTACTGTGCCCGCCCCTTATTTAAAACTGCGAGCAATTACTGAAACAATCTCTGAAAAAAAGTCTTTTCGTATAATTCGACACTATGCACTTGGTTTTGTCTGTTGGCTTCCTGCCAGGAAAGAGAGCGTGATGATCCTTCCTGCACTTTCTACTTCCTGTCAGGCTTCCTGGAGGCCAGCCTGAAAGCAAACACCAGACCTGAGACTTATGTGGAAACACACTAAGTACGGTAGATTAAGAAAGCGTGTCACCTTTTTTTTGTTTTTAAATACAGAGAACAGAAACTAACAAAAATGACTGAAAAACTCCTCTGCTAAAACAACATCAAAACAGACAATATTAGGCTGGTCATCTAAACTCCATACACACACAGATGGGGAAACAACAACACACACACTACTTCCTGTCAGCAATTGCCATGATTGGAAACAGTCACGGTCGGACTTCTTTAACACTAGAATCTGCTGCAGTTTTTGCGTTATTCCCAGTCAGCTGTGTTGACGCAGGTGGACCAACAACATATTTCTTATTTATCGAATGATCCTCGTATTTTGCCCTCATTCGTCAGCAAAGCGGCCATCCGTCAATGACGGACCATGCATCAGTACTGACGGAATGCCCGTCCGTTTCTGTCAATAAGTGCATGCGCCAGTTACTTAGTTCTTCCAGATAACAACTACTTATTCATTACACGTAATGCTGGTTCTTACATATAACACCGACCAGTTTATTCCACGCAACAGCTAGTTTGTGCATATAAGCTCTTCTTTCCAGAAGAGAGCGACAAGTCCAAATTTCATTCATGTTTACTTATCCCGATCACTTTTTCCATACAGTGCACTCACAAATTTTGGTGAAATAATTTGATGGCTATAATGAGAGAGTCATGTCATTGCAGTGGTCAAAATCAAACTGGTCGTAGTTGAGTTGTGTGGCGTTAATGTTGGAAAGCGGATTCATTATAAGTCACCTTGAGGAAGATCTTGGTCTTTCCCATCTGCCAGTCATCGTCCCGACCGAGAACGACCACTGCGATCCTCTGGCAGGTTCCCCTCAGATCTTCCTGGCAGGCGAGCATGCACGTATGACAGTATTACTTGCGCACATCCTCGTAAAGCACTAATATTGATCATACTATGCAGAGGGCAAAGAATATGAATGAGTACTCTTATATTGTCAGTCTACATGTGTTGCTGCACCATCTGTGATTACCGCATTACTTAAATGGTAAAAGCACTGCATTATAAATGCCATTTGGCATTAGCATTAAGTTAGCGGACTCAGAAGGTGCTTGCATAAAGCAAAAGTCTGCGCTTGCCAGTCAACGCAAAACAATCGGTGGAACGACAGCTCAGCATCTGAAGGTACAGATGTTAATGATCACGTGGTCTGAAAACGCTACCTGCTTGTAGGCAGGTTTGACTCCAGGCATGAGCACGCGGTAGCGGTCCACAAACTCCACAAAGGTGTAGCGGATGGGATAGCCTGCGCGACGGATGCGAATGGTCTCCATCATTCCAGAGTACCTCAACTGGCGCACGCACAAATCCCGATCAAACAGCTGCAACATACATACACACACACACACACACACACACATAAAATTTGTTAAGTGTAAAAACTAGTTGTTAAAAAAGGGAGTTAGTTGGAACAAATGGTTATTTTTATTATGGAACAGCAAACTCAAAACAGCTCATTTAAACATGAAACTGCAATTGTCACTGCTTACTTCATGATACAGCTTGTTTGTAAATGTAACAGCCAGTTTGTTCATGCAACAGCTCCTTGCTGTTACCTATTATGTGGAACAGCGACTATGTTTGGTATACATGAAAGGTAACCTTTTTCTCTTGGAACAGTATGTTCTTACATGTAGAAGTTAATTGGTGTGTGGGAAATAAGTCACCACGGCGCACATTACAGCAAGTTAGAAAATGTAACGGACAACGTGGTACATGTCGATTGTGACCTGCATTATCAAGATGATGTCTTGATAACGCAGGTCGCAATGGACATGGGGACTCACCATGGGCTTCTTGTACTCGTTGGGTTTGATGCAGCGGACGAAAAAAGGCTGACAGACACTCAATGTTCTCATCAGCAGCTCCAGAGATTTTTTGAACTGACTGCTGAGAGTGGGAGAACGCTTCCTGGTCTCTGCCCCCTACACACACACACACACACACACACACACACACACACACACACACACACACACACACACACACACACACACACACACAGACACACAGTTGGTCATTTTTGTGCTTCCTGGGCTTCTTCCTCATTGTGTCTAAATGTTAAAGAAAATGTTGATGTGTCCAGCGAGTGTAGAACAGAGGTGGACAAAGTTTTTCCGGTGTTCCAGTTCTTGAATCTGACCCAACAAGCATTTGCATGATAGTCTATGTTGTAATATCATTTCATTTGTTGCATTCATTTTGCAGTTTTTCCCTGCATTTTTTTAAGTGAGTAACCCTCCATTTATGTTGTGTGTCAATAGAGCCTGGGGTGCTGAAACTTGTTTGCCCGAGTGGTCAATAGTGAGTTGCTAATTTAGCTGCGATTCCAAATTTTGCATGGCACTGCATGTTGTGTTGCTCCTTGTGGTGTCTGTGCCTTGGCCACCTGAGGGCAGTATAATATAGACGTCCAGATGTACAGAGAGGCTCCTCGTTCCTGAGTGAGTCCCACGAGTATCAGTTCTTGGCAAAGGTAAGGAATATAATTCTGTGAATATTGCTATAGTATATGTGTACTGCCTTGCTGTTTGCGTTCAAATATCCTTTGATTACAATTAACAGGTAAAACTGCCTCTGACTTGTTATGCAGCAGCCATGCCGTATTATGTCCCCTCAAGATTGAAAGTTTTTTTTTTTTCAAATGACAAAATCAAAACGAATCTCTGTAAGGCTTCTGTGCCAAAGGTAACAGTCAGTCACAAAGGTTGGAAGGAGCTCATGTTTTTTTGTCTTTTTACCTTCGGGAGAGGGCTGGATGGAAGATGTAGGCAAGGAGCAAAACCACACAGAAACTGTCAGGAAAGCAAACAAATCAGGCAGACAACACACAGGAGGAAATGTTTGAACACATGCAAGGGAGGAAAAAGTGACAAGCATCAAACGTGCGTTTATGTTCATGTTTTCTACGTCTTCGCTTGAAAGGAAATGTATGTGTTACCATAGCAACGTCAGCCTGGAAAATCTGCTTGATAAACTTGTTCTTGGACGAGTGAACCAGCTGAATGATGTCGCCGTATAACGTGTCCCTGTTCTTCTCCAGGAAGCCTGGAACACACACGCGTTATACACAGATTCTACACACACATACAGCGCTTATCAAGAATTACGAGTGTCATTGGTTCTGTGAGCACGTTTGTGGCTAAATGTACTCGCACAGTTCATCAAATTAATTAAAATGCCGCTAATCTGCTCCAGTCCCCCAAGAACTGTCGCCATTTTTTTTCAAATGTTTTGTTTTTAGAAGGAAAAATAGGCTTTATCGCATGAAAAATGTCAAGAATTAAACTGCTTTGATCGTGCGTTGGATGTGTGCCTTTTAGGGACGTGGCCTACTGAGTGACATCAGACGCTAGCCGATTCGTCTGAGTGTGAGTGTCACGTCGCGCGTCCGCCAGCAGGTGGCGGGTTTTCTCCTCCGCCATCGGCACACCTGCCCGTAATTTCGGGCTGATTACCCCCCTTTATTTTGAGACTCCGGCAGTCATCTCACTGCCGGAGAATTCCACGCCGCGCCATTGTTCCTTCGCGAAAGTAAAACCTAAATTAATATTACTCATTGCTTCCTAGCCTTTTGGCAATTGTATCGTCGTACCAATTATTGATTGTATTTAAATTATTCCTATAGTCTATTCAGATATTCCTCGCTTTTGTTTTCCGCGAGCGTTTTCTGTTGTCACCTTATTTGTACCCTGGTCCTTATTTGACCAGCGCCTTTTGTTATTCTTCTTGTCGGGTATTTTGTGTTCCGTATTAAAGACTCCTTTTGTTCTTTGACAAGATCTCGTTTTCTGTCTGCTATCTCGGGGATCCACTTCCTTATTTTTTGTTGTGCACGAAGCGATCTGTCAATCGCTTCGGGCACAACGTGACAGTGAGTTGTGGCCAACAGCAGGTCCTTGCGAGTGGTGTCATTTTACATGCGTTCAATTGTTTGTCTCCCTCAAAGCGTCATCCGCAGGTAACAATTCCTCACTCGCAACATGTGTACAGCGACTTAGTACCTCTGGTTTCGTAGTAGACCACCCCAGCAAAGTGCTGGATGCCAAACTGAGTCTCATGGTTGTTCTTGGGTGGAATGTAATTGCTGTTCACTTTGTGCTGGAAGTTGAGTTTGTTCAACATGGTGCTGTCTGTACCCTGCAACACACACATGCGCACACACAGGAGTTGCATGTCTTCACGTTAGTCGTATGTGTATCGACATGTACCTTAGGGAATCGGCTCTCCTCGTCGATGAGTGAGATGATGTTCATGGGCTTGATGGCGATCATATCCAGCGCATCCTGGTTGTCGGTGAACTCGATGTGCTGCCAGTTGATGTTCTCCAGGTTGTACTCCTCCTGCTCCAGTTTGAACACGTGACGCACGAAGAACTGCTGCAGGTTCTCGTTGGCGAAGTTGATGCAAAGCTGCTCGAAGCTGGCGCCACAAATGCACGTGCTTAACACCGCGTGTGTGTGCGTGTGTGTATGGGTGGGTGTGTTCATGTTGTATGTTGCATGTATGTTGTACCTGTTGACGGTGAAGTTCTCAAAGCCAAAGATGTCCAGCAGTCCGATGGAGCGTCTAACAGCTTTGGTGTGCGAGGACGATGGCTTGTAGATGGCGGCGTTGATCTTCTCCACGATCCACACGAACAGACGACCGTAAATACCCTGCATTTAAAAAAAAAAAAGTGTGAAGCGAAAGAGCACAGTGCAAAAGAGGTGTTGGTTTGTTTCAGTGGTTCACCTTGACGAAGGCATCTCGCACGTCCAAAGCTTGTTCCATGCTGAGTGGCGTGGACACGGTTTCTCCTCTGGTGATCAACGTCCTGCTCGTCAGACAGTTCATCAGGTCCTTGCCATCAACCTGCGTACGCACACACACCTAATGACAATAAACCATGCACTTTTTTTTTGTAACTGTCCAAAATGATTCATATTCAGAGCTTTTTAGCTAATGAGGAAGTATGGTTCAGACCAAATCACGCTAGACGAAATCCAGGACAAAGTGACCCAACATTTATTTATTTACTTCAAGCTTCATGTATTTATGGGTTGCCAGCCTTCCACTGTTCTGTATTATCTGTGACTGAATGTGTGTGCCTACAAAATGCTGGGCCTGGCCTATTGAGGGACGTGGAAGTCCACAAATGAGAGCGGGCTTGAATGCAGGTTGTAGCTCCTTCACATAGTCATGTTGAGTGTTGTAAATTAGTGAATATTTTATAACTATATCGTATGCCTCTTTGAATGTTGTCAATAGAGGCCATAGATTTATAATTTAAAAGTGGCCAAATCCTCTGAATTTCAGACTCTCAACAGTAGTACGTAACGGTAGCAGCAGCTAGTGGTAGTAGCTAAGTGACAAAGCATGTTGACCTCCAGCAGTGTTGACGTGGTGGAAAGATGCGAGCTGCGAACGACCTCACAGGCGTCCAGGTTGTCGTACGTACGTGCTGTGGATCCATTAATTGCCGACATGAAAACAAAAACGAGTTGAAAGGAGTTTAAATGTATTTGAATGACACAGTCTTCACATTCACAACAAGAAATTATTGAGTTTGGACAAACCTTCGTAGCGCAGGTTGCCCATGTGTAAAATGGAGGCCAATAGTTTGGAGATCTCCCAGTTCTCCTTGTCTGTGAACATCAGAACCTGCAAGAGACAGTTTCGAAATGTACACAGAAATGTGTTATATATTCATCGTAGTAGTTGTTGTTGTTGTATTTTTTTGACAGGGGTTGTTAACTTGCCACAGCGAGTTACGCGCATGCCATGCTTGGCATATAATATGACATGATGTAACAGTTGTGTAGGAAGTGAGGTAGGCACAGGAAATCGTGTGTAGCACATGAAGTCAGATGTGTGTCTGTGTGTGTGTGTGTGTGTGTGTGTGTGTGTGTGTGTGTGTGTGTGTGTGTAGTCAGGTTTCATGCAGTCAGGCTTTGTGCAGGAATTGTGGTGTCATACTGAGAAACTGGTGCAGGACAGGAAATTAGGGAATACAGGAAGTCAGTTAGGAAATCAGATGTAAAGAAAGTCAGGAGTCGTACAGGAGGCCAGTTGTGTCACTTTGGAAAACTGGTAACACACGTGAAGCTAGGCAGAACACAGGAAATCCAGTGCCATACACATGGTTAGGATTCATTCAGTAAGTCAGGTGTAACATAGGAAGTCAGATGTTATCCAGCAAGTCTGTTGTTTTACAGGAAGTCTGATGAAACACAGTAAAAGTGGTGTAACATAGGAAATAGGGTGTCATAAAGGATGTTTGGTCAAAGATAGGAAATCGGTTGACATACAGGAAGTCAAAGTTAATATAGGAGGTCAGGTGTGCCCATGTGGTACCTTCATTGCCGACCGTATGTTAGAGTATTCCTTCAAGTCGTCACGGCCGTCACATACGGTGCACTTCCCCTGCACGCAAATGCACACTTCAACGTAATGGCAAACAGCAGCAGGATTTTTGGTTTTTAATGTCTAATTCGTGTGGAGACGTTGACGGAACAGACTGTACTAAGATGTTGACTGACAATGGTGAGGTAGGTATAGTCCGTGGCCTTGCTGAGGCCCAGCTTCTTCTTCTCGTCCGCAGCCATGCCCTTCAACATGCAGTAGAAGATGTGGTAGTTCCTTTCATCCTGAGCCTGCACACATCCACACTTTGATTAACAGTATCATGACTGCCATGTCGGTGTCTGATTGACCGCAGGCGAGGCTGCAGTGAGTCATACCTGCCGACAGACTCGCGACTTCTCCAGCAGGTATTGTTCGATCTTTGCTCCCTCGATGGCTCCTCTCTTGTTGAAGTGGATGTCGATGTATTTACCGAAGCGGGACGAATTGTCGTTGCGAATTGTCTTTGCGTTTCCGAAAGCTGCGGGACAAACAAGCGAGCAGTGAGGCGGAACTCGTCAACCATTAGGCCAATACAGGAGTTCCTTGACCAAGTTCATAGCTTAATTTACTTACATTTGATTTAAATAATTTGAAATGGTATTAATCAGTTCCGATTGCCTCGAAAGCTTGTTGATTGTCTCTCAGCTCAAAAAACTTCCAAGTTGGGGCACTCGTAAATCAGAGTAACTACCGGACTCACCCTCCAGAATGGGATTGGCCTCCAGGACTTGCTGTTCGATCCACGAGTGTTGACCACTGATGGCTGCCAGGAACTGTAGGATCAGTTTGGTGCTTTCAGTCTTTCCTGCTCCGGACTCCCCACTAGAGGGATATGGACAAGAAGAAACGGGTAGGAATCCGTGTAAAGCAAGTCAGAATCCAAGCATACCTGATGATGCAGCACTGGTCACGGTTGTTCCTTTGCATGTTGAAGTAACAGTTGTCTGCGATGGCAAAGATGTGAGGCGGCATCTCGCCGATCTTTTTGTTGGTGTACAGGCGGATCTGGTCCGCCGTGTAGATGGGAAGCAACTGATATGGGTTGATGGCAACCAGGATCGACCCCGTATATGTCTAGAAAGAAATCGTAACGTTGAGGCCGGTAGTTCAATCATAGGTCTGATAAGGGAAGTCCAGACCCTTCCTTTTCTCTAGACCTCACCACCTCGCTCAGGGTGAGTAACTATTTTTCAGAATGAAACCCATGTCTTTTTAATGAACACTACTCATTAGGATAAGCAGTTTGGATAATGGATGGATCAATACTACTGTACCTCTTTACTCTTATGGCAGTCATAATCGTGGTATCCTACTTTAAAATCCAAAGATTATTTGAGACAGTACTTGATGTAAAAAGTTGGAGAACCACGGATCGAGAATGACACATGTTAGTGGGATTTTGGAGAAAGCCCACAGTAGCCGGCGAAAATAGATGTAAGCCAAGGGTAGATATGCAAACTAAGAATGCTGGAGTCTAGTCTGGAAACCCCAATTTCAGAAAGCCACTTGTAGGACAAATCTTGTACTTTCAATCCTTGGTGGCTCATCAGTCTATCGTGGGGGCAGTATTAATCATGAAATCCAGAATTTCCTTATCCCTGGACATCTCCTGTACTTCCACAGAGGGGGCACAGAAGTGTTCCCAAGCGAGCTATGGAACACAGGGTCTTCAGTGTATCCGCGATCTGCCTTGGGGTCTCATCCTGGTTAAACAGGGAGTTGTCCTAGAGGAAACCAAAACAGCTGCCCAAGACACCTCACCTGGCCCATCTCCCTCTAAGGAAGAGACCGGACACCTTGCAGAGGAAATTGAATTCAAGTATCAGTGTTCAGTTTCTTGTCTTTGGGTAGTGACATCCAAGAAAAGATTGTGGCTCCCTCTAAAAAGAGAGTGTGAGATTTTTGGATTTTGGAGGCCCCTCGGACAACTCAACTGGTGAGGCATTTTCGGTATGGCCAGACAGGAAGATGAAAGACACCCTGTCGGGATATTGTCTCACAGGTGACCTGGAAAAGCCTTAGTGACCCCTGCTTTAAGTCGAGGAGGTACCGGAGACAAGGAAGTCTGGGATTCCTGACTCAATGTTGCGATAGTTCGGAACATGAAGTTAAATGGAGAATTTTCCATTTTGACTCAGCTTCACTTGTGAATAAGAACCTCCGAAATTTCAACTCCTGTATCTAAGGAAGGACTTGACTCCCAATCCTGAGGGCGAACTCACCAATTTCTGACTGAAAATCTTGGATTCTGGTGGTTTAACGTGGTTTAAAACCAGAAACAACAGGGTGATTTTCCACTAGCTTGCAGGTACCATGTACCAGGAAGACAGCGGCTGGAATATTGTGAAACCACCTGTCGAATATTTGTGCAGCCAAACATGTACCCTAGTTTTGGAGGACAATTCTACCAAGCTGAATGCTTGATTATCTCTAAGCACGGTGTTAAGAAGGGTAAATCGGGGCCGACGGAGGGTGGATGAAGTAACATGCATCTAGCATCTCAGGTGGACGATGAGTGTGTCACTGTCCATCACGAGAGAAAAGGTGGCCATATTGGAAATGGTCAAAATGCACACATGCCCATCTCGCAGGCACCAGCGTTCATCTGTTAAGCTCAGCTGTTATGATACATATAAAAACGTTTCCGCCTCATTCTCATCCAACATTTAAAACATGGCACAAGCAGGATGTCAAGCCTCAGCCTATGCCGTCTCATTTATGTGCAGACTTACCCTGCCACCACAGTTCGTCTTTGTAGGAAGCAGGAATTGGAATGGCAAGAAAGGCAAAAGGTAGAAAAGAAGCAAAAGGTGAAGAAGAGCAGAAAATAGCACGTGAGAAAGATACAGGATGAGCAAGAGCCAGGACGGGGACAAGAACATGGTACGTGACTCACATAGATGAGCTTCTCGCTGTATCTGATGAGCAGGTTGCGCAGGATTCCGGCCTCGTTGAGGTCTCCCAGGCGGATCATGTCCTCCACCCCATGGATGGAGGTGGGATGCATGGGCTTGATGTTGGTGGCGTTCTGGGGCGAGATCCAATGCTCCTGGAGGAACAGTTGATAAAGGTGAGTTTATCTTCAAGGGTTGAAGACACTTCAGAGCTTCAGCATCAACTAAGGGGCGTCAGGAACTTCGGCCTATGCCACTGTTTTTTTTTTTTTTGGGGGGGGGGGGGGTTTGTATTGGGTCGTCTTTCCAAAATGTAGTTCCTGGAGATTGCTTAGTGCCTGAAGGATAATCCGAGCCCCAGGAACCTTTGCCCTTAAGGTCTCATGGTCATCATGGTTCTGGAGGACACTTCTGATCTTTAATACGCCTGACACAGAAACTTTAACCCAGATCAACAATTTTTGGGGCCCTGGGATCTAATGTACACAGAAATACTTGATACATATGATGTTATACTAAATGATGTTCCTCTTAAGAAACCATTTTTGGGGGACGGTATGATGAATCTGAACTCACATTTCCTTCATCATCCAACACCTGGATCTGTCCAGAGTCGCAGAGTTTGACCACTGCGCCAATGGGAACCTCGAACTCCCGACCACTCTTCAGGTCCAACCACACGTAGTCGCCCTGGCAAAGACAGTTCAGTGATGCCGTTGTTAACCAGTTGTTAAAAACATTGCGTAAATTTGCAACAGCAAAACGCAAACCTAGTGAACACGAATCGTATTGACATTCCACCATCGGGATGGAAGCCCCCCCCCCCCCCCCCCCACGCCGACTATTTCCAAAATTGAAATGGTATATACACGCATACATACAGTACATACAGTATATTTACACACAGTTGTCAGCATGCATCATACCGGTAACGTTGTGCTTTGTTTCGTGACAGTGTTGACATTTCGGAGCAGAGCCCATTTGGCCTGATCCTTCTTGTAAAGATCCACATAGTCCCGGCGTTTGTACATGGTTTCACACACACTCACAGCCACATGCACTCAGGGATCAAAAAGTCTTGTCCCGATCCAATCCAGAGTCCACTTATTCCCATCAAAAAGTCAGAAGCTGATGACCATCCTGGTTGTCTCTTGTCTTGATCAAGTTTAGACGAAACCCGCTGCAAAAGTTCGCCTCGTTTTCACTTCCATCAATATTTCCCTTTGTGCGTGTGTGCGTGTGTGTGTGTGTGTGTGCGCGCGTGCGTGCGTGTGTGTGTGTGTGTGTGTGTTGAATGGGTCGTCATTGGCAACAAGAAGCCGCTTCCCACTCTTTGGTGTGTGAAGTAGGTGTTGGATTTCGGACAGAAGACACTGTGAGCTCATCCTGACGGGAAGTTGTGACTCCCAAAAACCTTAAACTCAAATTGAAATTTAAAACATTCTCATCTTAAATTTAAACAAAGCTCGAAACTTAAAACTCATGTCTGGCCTAAAATATAAATGTAGCTTGAACCTTAACTTTAATTCCAGATCGAAGATTCAGTTGAAATCCATTACAAACCTTTAAATCCATTTTGACACCAACATGAAACCAGATTAAAACTTGACTTCTCCCCGATCTCGAATATAAGTTCAACACGGAACCTCAAATTTCAAGCCATCCTTAAACTGAATTTCAAACTCTGCTGTCAATGTCACCTTCATTTCAAGGTCTCATAGACAGTTTAAATCCAAATTCAAACCTGGGCGAGCTTTAATTTGACATTGAGTCTTGAACCGACCTGAACTTTAAACCAGCTCCAAACTTAACTTCACCCATCTCTTATCCAAAGTTACCTCTCAAATTTAAAGGTAATTTTTTTTCTAAACCCAATTCCAACTTTAATTTGAAAGGCAACTATAATATCATTGAAACCCACATCCAAATTTAAACCACCATCATCCTTAACGTTAAACGAGTTTAAGATTAAATAGAATTTCAAGTTAACTCAAAATCAAACCCAACTCCAAATCCGAAACCAACTTGAAACTAATTAACTTTAAGATGAATCCAACTTTACCCATTGCTAAACAAAACTTTAAACCCAGTTTTAACATGAATCATGCTACATGCTAATGCTAATATTTTTGGATCAATGACTACGTGCGTCTGTGTCCATGTGTGCGCCTTGTCAAAGATCAACACGTGTTTGCATTGGTGATCGGTTGCTCCAAATTCATTATTGATGTGAGTCTCCCAGTCTCTTCCTCTCATCGCCGTGACGACGCACTCTGTCTACATGTTGACGAATGTTGCAATGTAACGAATCTGTCATTGTAACGAATCTGACAATTTTGACGTTAATACTTGGCTTTATGCAAAAAGTAACATCGATGAAGCATGTAACATTTACGTCCACTGAATCCCAGACAGTTTTTGCACGGCATGTGCATCTGTTTCTTTAAATAAATTATTTAGGCAGGTGTTTGCTTTCCAGTACGAATTCATCAGAGTGTATCAAATGCAAACTAGAATGAAAAGCTTCAAGTCTTGTAATATTGATTGCATTCATTTTTTCACCAAAAGATTTCATTTGTTTTTATTTTATCAAACATTGATGAAATAGTTGTGATTAAATTAATACTAATTAATATAATTAAAAATTGAAATTAGTTGTTCAAACTACTGTATATCCCAGGAATACAAAGATGTTAGTAAAATCGATTTCTTTCAAAATCAAACGACTGTTTAGTTCTATGTAATTGAATTAATTGTACAAATACTGTACACTTTAAAAGGTGAACGTCTTATAACTGAAATGAATTATATTTCATAAAATACACGTATTTTTAAAAATTACAGGAACTAAAAATAACATGATTACATTAACCTGACCTGTATAATTAAAATACAAAGCCATTAAAAAAAATCAACAATAGATTAATTAATTCAGAATAATACAATCAAAGCCATACATGGTACTTGATATCCTTATTATATTTCACCTAATCTACAGAGCTGGGAGTTCTGAAAATTAGTGGATGAATGTATGATTAAATAAGAGTCACATTTCACTGTTATGAAACGTGCAGGCCCTTGACTTTAAACAAGACATGCCCGCATGTAGACGACCTGTTCGTGCCCCCTGCAGGTGAAACACGTCAATGCAGATGTGTGTCAGTCTGCTGCAGTTAAGTGAAACGGCCTCATTGTATCGTTGGTTGTGTGACTCCTTTGCTCATTTGCATATAGATAGACATGTCAGACACAGGTCACAGCGTGACAGATAGCCACATGCTAATGCTAACACTAAACGCTACGCTCCACAAAGCGTTTACCTTGATGACAGCCGCGTACTTGTAGCTCAGACGGCGGACGTTGGGGTCCCAGCCCTCCAGGGGCCAATTGGAGCCCCTTCTCTTGGACTTGGTCGCCATGGTTACAACGTGTGCGGCAGTAAAATGGAATCACTGTAGTTTCAGGTACTTTGAAGTAACTAAACACTTGCGGTCCCTCTCAATGGGGCCACATTAGTCAAATGGCCACAAAGTAGGACATTGAATGATCTGTGTGTGTTTGTGTGTGTGTGTGCGCGCGCGAGCGCATGCATGTGTTGCCTGATTTTATTGGCTCGCCCCACTTAACCGCCACCCAATCAAAAGGGAGGCACTGCCCCTGCAAATTAGTCTGTCAGAAAGACTGATGAGTTCATCAATGCATCCACTGACACTTGATGAAGCCGACAACACACAAATGCATGAGCACACACTACACAAACGCACACAATTGAACACGCATGCACACTCACACAGAAATGAAGAAGCAAATACAAAGAGGTTACAGTGCAGCCTAATTACTCTGCTCCCTAATGAGTGCAACACTCAAACACATACACACACAGTCACTCCCAAATGAACAAATACACTCAAATGCATACAGGTTTACATACACACACACACACACACACACACATTTTTCCATTCAATGGCAGAACCAAAAAGTTTCACTGGGGTGGCCAGGGTGACACAGACACAGAGACGTGTGAGTGTGTGCGTGCTAACCTGCTGCAGGATGACCATAATTTCTGTTCTGATTCAAGTTCTGGCTCTTGTTCCTCTTGCTCCAGGACATCAACAGAAGTGTGCTGCTTCTGACAAACACACAGCACATGTTAGGACATACAATATAGTGCACATATATTCATTTTATGACACGATTACCAACATTATAGTCATTCTGTGGTCTGTGCTGGACATTTGTTTCAGCTGTGTTGATGGAAATGTGATGGAACCTTCCCAGTGGTAGGGTTTTTTTTTTCAATCTGAATCTGTCATTTCCAACTGCACTCCAATGGAGCAAGAATTGCGTTAAACTACAACATACAATGTTTGTGTTTTGGTGAGTCATCATTTTTGTCTGGCATGAATGTCAGATGATATTTTGCTTCATGAAGCTAATTACTGTACACCTATTTGCTCTTTGTATTGTGGTGCGTTTTGTCCATGTATTATTCAGATTGGACACGGTTACAGTTACTGTGTTTGTGTGTGTGTGTGTGCGTGTGTGTGTCTGTCTGTCTGTTCATAATTGATGTTGCCGTTATGAGCTGTCACTTTGATCCTTTGAAATTTTTTGGCAACCCAAATACAGTACAACTTTTTGTTTGAGCCTGTCTTTATACTGAAACGCTGCCTGGGCAACAGCACAGTGCTTGGGAATGGTTCAGGTCAAGGTCACGGTCCTCTCTATAGTAAAGCAACGTTCTTTGTGTTGCCTTATTCACATTATGAGATGTTAGGATCAGTAAAAATCATGTTAGAATGTCATTTAAGGTAAAGTTTAACATTTTAGCATCATGTTGAAAAGTCCAATTTTGGCATCATTTTAGCATTGCGTTGAAAGTCATATTTTAGCATGTTAGCATCATGTTAGCATGACAGTCAAAGGCATATTTTTGCATGTAAGCATTATAATAGCATGACAGTGAAAGTCACATTTTAGTGTGTTTAGCTTTACGTTAGGATCACAATGAACGTCACATTTCAGCAAAGTCAGAAAAAAAAGTCTTTTCCAGGCATTGTGAAAGGAGTTTGGATGTATTTGTTCACGTTGTCTTTGTGTGTGGGCAACGAAGTGTCTGATTGGAAGCCGTCTGAAATTCCATCACTCCATAAAGTGGCTACCTTAGCATGGGGGGGGGGGGGTGAAAACGGCAAACATTCTAAGAAGGAAAGGAAGAGCTTTTTTTTTGTTCTACCTGTCACTGTCACTGTAATGTACTATCTGTCACATATAGTGATAAATATATTTAGTAAATTAATGATTTTTGGACCAATTAAGTAATATCAGATAATTGATGATCTCTCACTAAACAATATTTTTGGGAATCACTCTCGTAAGGATCGGTTTGGAAAATGGATGGATGGCATGGATAGAAAGATACCCAAATATTAGGCACAGCTCTTAGCATGATGCGGTGCAGTAGACTATTATATGTGTCTGAGAAACTTAAGTTCTTCTCACCGTTCATGATGTGGCAATCAGAGAATGATGAAGACAAAGCGAATGAAAAATAAATTTTAGTCCACTGTGAGGGGGAAAATCTTTTTTTTTAATCTTTTGTCTTCAGATGTTTGCTCCCAGATGTGTTCTGTCCATTCCGTTCATGTCCTTCACTTCTTCCTAGTAGACACTTAATCTCCAGACGGTTCTTGTCCTCCTGTTATCTCCAAAGATGTCATGTCAATTGTGTGTGAATATGTGTGTTTGTGTGTGCGTTTCAGGAGCGTATGACTTCTTCCTCCTCTTCCTCATCACCATTAAGTCGTCATGTGAGCAACTCATTCACTGTCACTGACCCATGTCCCTGGCACACCAAAGCACTAGCGTGGGGTGTAATCAGACACATACACACAGTCTCACTCACACACACATTGTACACAAACACACATGGAGTGATGGGGATTTTTTTGTTGTTGTATTGACAGTAAGATCCAGTTTTGCATTTACTCTAACTCAATGTAATCTGCTTGTACAAGAACTTGAATACAGTATATCTTACATAATATTGCATTTTTGTTTCAGAATGCAAAATTATCATTCTTGTTTGTCTTTTAGTTTGAATTAACAACATAGTGACTAAAGTGGATTCGAAGTGGATCATAACTGGACCAAAAGTGTAATACAATTTGACATAAGCAGAAAACAAGTGCACTGAAAGAGGACCACAAGTGCAATTTATGTGGGCCTCAAGTAAAAACAACTTGACTGCAAGTGGAGTACAAATGAAAGTAAAAATACATGTTGGCCACAAGATGAATACATGTCGATTTCACTGAAACAAATAGACTTTAAGTGGCTCACAAATGGCCACAAGTGAACCACAAATGTAATTCAAGTAGATCATAACAGGCAAAAGAGAAGTGGATCATGAGTGGACAAGTGAAGTACAAATTGACCATCAGGGGATTACAAATGTAATAAAAGCAATTCAATAGTGGACTGCAAGTTAACTTGCTCAGAAATGGACTGCAAGTGGAATACAAGTTCAACGCAAATGGATCAAAAGTGGGGCAAGATTGGAATACACATTGATCCTAAGTGAATCATAATTGGACTATAAATGTATTGACTATAAGTGAATCCCAAGTAGACGACAAGTGGACTAAAGGTGGATGACAAATAGATTTTAGTGAATCATAAGAGGTCAAATGTGTCATAAGTGGCTCATAAAAGCAATATACAAAGACAATAAGTGAATTACGAGGGGACTACAAAAGGGTCACAAGTGGACCAAAAGTGGACTACACTTAGATCATGAAAGAATCACCAGAGGACTGAAAATGGAATCCTAAGTGGATTACAAATGGAATGAATCATAAAAGAACATTCATTCATTCATTCATTCATCTTCCGAGCCACAAGATCCTCACTAGGGTCGCGGGGGTTGCTGGAGCCTATCCCAGCTGTCTTCGGGCAGTAGGCGGGGGACACCCTGAATCGGTTGCCAGCCAATCGCAGGGCACACAGAAACGAACAACCATTCGCACTCACACTCACACCTAGGGACAATTTAGAGTGTTCAATCAGCCTGCCACGCATGTTTTTGGAATGTGGGAGGAAACCGGAGCACCCGGAGAAAACCCACGCAGGCCCGGGGTGAACATGCAAACTCCACACAGGGAGGCCGGAGCTGGAATCGAACCCGGTACCTCTGCACTGTGAAGCCGACGTGCTAACCACTGGACTACCGGGCCGCCCTCATAAAAGAACAAATGTATCATAAGTGGATCATAAATAAAATCTTGAAAGATAATAATTTTACAAAAGATCGTAAGTGGACCGGAAGTAGAATACTGTACACACAGCTTATAAGTGAATCACAAGTGGACTACAAATGGATCATAAGTGGCCCAAAGGTGATTTACACATAGATTGTAAGTGAAGCAGACTGCTTATTGATGATAAGTGGACCTAAAGTGGAATATAAGTGGATCACAAGTGAATCACATAAGGACTACAAATGGATGAAAGGGTGAATCAAAAGTGGATGACAAAAGGGTCATAAGTGGACCAAAAGGGGAACACAAGTAAAAATAAGTGGCTCTAAATTGGATCAGTGGAAGCTCCTGCTGTCTGTCACCTGGCCACGATGACCCGATTCAAAACTGTCCATCAAAGAGCATCTTTTGCGGGGTGGCGTCCATGGGTCCCGATGAAGCGGCGGCCATGATGGCGTTGAGGTGGGTTAGGGAGACTGAGCGCTGCTTAAGTTTGGGTAAAGGGTTTGGGTCAGGGTCAGAGAGGTGGCCGTAACGGAGGCCATCTTGGTCGTACTGATAGACACGGATGACCCGACTTGGACGATGTGGAGAAGATGATTCTTCTTCCCGATTTTGATCAGCATTCTCTGACTGTGAAGACTGACTGGTTACATCTTCATCATTTCTGTTTTTTCTGTCATCTTCATTTTTCTTCCCTCCTCCATTTTCATCATCCCCTTCTCCTCTCTCACCTTTTTCCATCATCCCATTATAAGATCCATCTTCCTGCACATTCTCCTCCTGTTCCTTTTTGCATCTCCTCCTCTTCTCATCCACAATTCCTCCACCAGATGCTCTTCTTCCTTCCCTGTCATCCACGTGGTTGCAGGCCTCCAGGTAGGTGGTGCGGAGATTGCCCACCTCCTTCCCGTCCTGGCCCTGTTTGTCCCGGAAACTTCTCTGAGGTTTGGCAGGTGGAGATGACAGCGATAACAGTGACGATGGTGAGGAGGGCGATGAAGGCCAGCTGGTGAGTGGTGTCATGGTGATGTCAGGTGTATGCTGCCGTGCTGATGGTAGACGCTTAGTGACGGCCTTCATACATCTGCGGAAGCAAACATGTCTGCATTTGAATGGTTCTGCTCAGACTGCAAGATGTTTTCCCTTGGAAGGTCTCCTAATAGTTTTATCCAAACCTTGTATGATAGAACTAGTACTGCACCGCCACCTACTGTCTGGTTTGTGAACTCGCATGGTTGGCTAATGTAGAAAAGACTATTCAATCTACTTTGCATGATATGTGGAAGTGGATTCGTGGACAAATTTACAAATGGACTCCGTGTGGTCGACACGTAGTAACTACGCGTGGACGATAATTGGACTGCAAACGGACCACAAATGGACTACATATAAACTGCATGCAGAGGGCGTTTATTTTACAACTTGTGGACCAGGGTTTTGGCCTGTGGTGGCAGTTTTAGAGTGTTGAGTTGTTGGCTGTGAGTCCAACCAGATCACAGAAACAGAAGTGCGACAAGACAACCAGCATGTGGACAGGGGCTTCAACATAGTGTGGTGGCTTCAGACCACCACGTTGTTGGCCATGAGTCCATGCATGTCATGCAGAGAAAGATGGAAGAGTGAGGAGGGGGGAAATTTGGATATTTTTCTTCTTTTTAAGTCCGACCTGACAGTGTGGACCTGGGCTTTGTGCTGGCCTGACAACTTTACAGCGCCTCGTTGTAGCGGTGTGGAACCCCCGCGATTACGCAGTGGGATAAATTCTGCTCAAACATTTGTAGACATTAAACAGGTGTTAGATGAATTAGCATCCATTTGTCCAGGTCATACAGTTGAGCACATTTGGCAGAAACTCCCGTAGTGTTTGAGAGCAATGAGAATTGCTTGATTTTTCACAGTTTTGATATTTGTGGTCTATATGTGCAAAAAATGTCTACATGTTTCCATGTGGTATGTTATAGAAGGAAACACATAACTTTTTTCCCACCTGAGAATGTTTGTCCTGCTCAGAGCTCCTGCACTGAACCCGAATATGAAGGTGAGCAGCACAGCCATCGTCACGGCTCCCGTAAAGAGCTCGTCAGAAACCGCATCCTGTTTCTCCAGCCCCCTCCTAAACCTTGAGCCACGTCCACCATCTTGCGTGTGCATGTGTAGCTGGTAGGGGAACAGCTCCGACCCCCCGTCATCATGCTGCAGCAGGCAATAGTACAAACCCTGGTGGAGGTCACTCAGATCGTGGACCACCAGGCTGCCATCCTGGCTCATGTGGACCGGGTCTTGTTTGGTGTGGAGGCCAGGTGTGAAAAGAGGTCCAAAGGGGGTGTGCCAGTACACCACCACACCGGCTGGCGAAAGAAGGCACAAATGATAACTAGGTACGGAACGATTAGCAGTTTGACGGGGGTCAGTTCGAAAAACAGCTTAACCAGTGATGGGACATGACGAATTAAAACAGAAGAATGTTAGCAAAAGCCAAAAAAAACCCCATAACAACCCGATTATTTCATTTGATCCAAAAAGTTGGATCAACTAGTTTTGTTGAAAGCAAGTCAATGTTTTGGGTTATTTTTTGAGTTATTCATTTGACTCAACTTTTTGGAGTTAAACGAATAACCCAAAGAGTTGGGTCAAATTGACCCCAGTGCTGGTTGATCCATTTTTTTACCCATGATCAGATTATTTTCTGACCCAACTGTTTAGATTGAATACAATGAAAGTAGGTGTTGACTTATTACATCACTAACTTGCATTGCCATTATCGCTGCACTTGACAGTCATCTCTGCTTGTGGGTGACCGATCACCACGATGGTGCCCGCCACCATCAGGACCTTGGGCTGTTCCGCTATCCCGGGATAGGTCGACACATCCAGGAATGTTAAAATCATGAAGCAGCAGGCCAACATTGCAAAGCTGCAAGTCAGCAGTTTATAACATGAGCAAAACCAAAAAAATACACAGTGAGATCATTTTTCTTTTTTTTACAGTCACTCATTGACCAAAGGTATCCACTTTAACTACAACCACTTTAACTTTCAGAACAAATTCTAGCACTCCCGATGGGAATGGTTGTAAAATAAATTAGATATTTTTAAAAAACCCCAAAAATAGAGAAATATGTGTGAAAATACACAAGACAAGAAAATAAGTATTTTTGCCATTTAAAAACGTTTAATCTTATGTTTAAATGTCTAGAACTGATCAAAGGATGTGAAGAAAATGATGGCATCCAGGAGGAACAATACCACTAAAATAAATCATGTCAGTAAGGAAACACACACAATTAAAAATGCTTTTAAAAATCTACTAAATTTTGGGGTAATTAAGAGAATGCATTTCACAGTAAAAAAATGTATCGATTCAGTCGTGTGAATGAAATTAGGGTAACGAGTGGTGGCAATGCTAGTAAGACTTCACACACACAAAAATACACACTAGTCATGAAAATATGTGTTCAATCAAATGGTTGTTCTTTATTTACCTGTCATTGACGTGTATGATTCCGTCTTTTGCTGGAAGCATACGAGTGTAAAGTGCAACTTCCTCACATGACACAAACCGATGAAGATGTTAAAGATTAATATGTACGCAGGGACATCCAGGTCCTCCGCCTCACGATCTTATTTTCCCAGCCTTTGCTGACATCTAGTGGTCGATATGGTGAAACACATTTCATGAACGTGAAGAGTTTCTCTATATTTGGGCCCAATTTCTCAAAAATCATTGAAGGCAACGCCAACCCACCTTACATTGACTGAATCATAGTCGGTCATATTTTATCATTACAACACCAATGATAGTAAAACCACCAGACCTGAGACGCAGTCATTCAATAAGTTTACCAAATGCAGTCATTCAGTTTACTAAATTCACCTTGAACACACCACCAATTATTTACATTCCGTTATTCAGCCCCTTTTTGTCATATGTGCCTTAACAATCAGTAGTTTGTCAAATGGTCCATGAACGCACCGCTAACTTCGTGAATGTTGTGCATCCAGAGCATTTCTGTCCCATTTGGTGTTGTGGTCTTTGGTCGTACCAACTTTATTACATCTAGTCATTCGTTCGGTCCAATTATTTTGGAGGGCCCTTGAACGTCCCACCAATTTATTCCGTATTCAGTTGGTTGTACATTGTCAGATAACCCTTGAATGCATCACCAACCTCAAAACATACATCTGTACCAGTAGTTGTTTTATAGCAGGGGTGCCCAAACCTTTTGGATCGAAGATCTACTTTTCGATCAACTAACCTCCCGGGATCTACCCTTACCGGTGCGCGCATGCGCACGCGCACACGCGCGCTTCACGCCATGATGAGAAACAGCCTGAAACGGAGCCATGCGACGCACTTTTGCAGCCTGTTAACTATCGTAGCTCACACGTACCATTTTAAAGTGCTTCCCAGGGCCCTCCTAGATTCATATTCTTTTCTCGTGCCCTTGGTTGAATTGTACACGAAGCAAACTCTGAATGAGAATCATGACGATAAAAGATAGAGCGCAACAGCTCTGGTCACAAGCTGCAATTGCAAATAGTGATGTGTCGTTCGCGAACGAGCCGGCTCCGAGAAGTGAACGATGGGACCCGGCTCCCACCTCATTGGGAGCCGGCTCCTCATTGGGGAGCCGGAAGGGGAGGGTTACGCACGCACGCACGCACACACACGCAGTTTAGAGAAGGGGGAGGGGTTAGAGAAGAGACACACAGTCAGCAGCACACTGATCAGTACGCGAACAAGACAGACGAGGAGACGAGAGAGCTAGTTAGTGAAAAAAAACAACACGGTGGAAAGTGGAAAGGTGAGAAAATGGATAGGAAACGCAGTGAAATATGGACTCATTTCAATTTAATTGATAGTTCAAAGGCAGCGTGTAGACTGTGCAAGGTTAAAATATCCCATAGATCAGGCTCCACGAATAACCTGCACAGGCACATCAGAAATGTCCACCCATCAGTACAATTTGAAGAGAAAAGACAAGCAAGGGAACCAGCTATTAATGAAGGTGCTAGTGTGTCTGCAACTGTTGCTGCTACTGCAATGTCACAACTGCCTAGATGTACAACCCAGAGCTCTATGAGCCACTTTATGCAAAAAGCTATACAACCAGCAAAACAGAACACAATTGATGAGGAACTGGGTAAAATGATTGCAAGGGATTTTCATCCATTTTGTGTTGGCTGTGTGTTGTCGCAACATCTGTCCCCTCAGAGAGAATCTTCTCCAAAACAGGGCAAATATTAACAGAGAGGAGAAAGAGGATCAACTCCTCAAAGCTGAGGCACTTGGTTTTTCTTCATGCCAATCTTCGCTAAAAACAAGCTAAAACCTTTACCTGGATGCTGCTTTTTTTCTTTTTGTTTTACAAATTTTAATTTATAATTTGTTGTGTGGTATTCAAAGCTTACTTATGTTGTTTTACTGCAAATAGTTAAAAGCTTATAAATATACACATTCAGAGATTGGAACTTTTTGACGACCTTGTTTTGAGATGGGTCTTTGTACTTTGTTTTTATTTTTGTAGCACTCCATGTTGAGTATGTTTAGAAGATTATAAATAAAGCCATATAAATAATAAATATTTGATATGTCTTTATTGCATTAGTAATTCATTTTACACATAATATTACGTTATTTTTGGTATTAAATTAATTTAAGCAACAAAAAAACTGAGGAGCCATTTGGGAGCCGAAAGAGCCGGCTCTTTTTAGGGAGCCGATCCAAAGGAGCCGGCTCTCTAAAAGGAGCCGGAATTCCCATCACTAATTGCAAACTGCTGAGCGCTAACAACTTCCGATGACGTAATCACGCGCCACCGTAAATTTAAGATCGACCTGCTTTATTTTATTTTAAAAATATTTTTCTGTGAAAATGAGACTGATAATATGATTAGTGTGCAGTGTATATTAACACAAAAAATATATTAATAACATGTACAAAGACACACAAATGGTTGTTTTTTTTCTTCTCGACACTCCTCGGATCTACTTGGGACCTGTCTTAGATCTACCGGTAGATCAGGATCTACCTAATGGGCACCCCTGTTTTATAGTGTGCGTTGTTTGTGAGGGTTGGACTCTGCCAAGACCGCCCTTTGTCACCGATTCTGTTCACAACTTTTATGGACATAATTTTTTGGCACAGCCGAGGTGGTGAGGGGTTCTAGTTTGGTGATCTCAGTATTGTATGTCTGCTTTTTGCAGATGTGGTACTGTTGGCTTCTTCAAACCGTGATCTCCAACTCTCGCTTGGAGCAGTAGCAGCTGAGTAAGCAATTGGGATGAAAACAAGCAACTCCAAATCTGAGACCATGGTCCTCGGTCGGAAGAGTGGATTGCCTTCTCTAGTAAGTGAGATTCTGTCCCGAGTGGATTAGTTAAAGTATATTGGGGTCTTGCTAACGAGTGAGGGCAGGATGAAACGTGAGATCAGCAAGCGGATCAGTGGAGTGTCTGCTGTGATGCGGACTCCGTATCGTTCTGTCGTAGTGAAGGAGCTGAGCCGAAAGGCGACGCTTTAGTCCGCAGTAGTCCCTAGGGTCGACAAGTTGGAGACTCTTAGGTCTACTGGTTGGCCTGGGAAGACCACGGGATCTCCCCCCCCCCCCCCCCCACACCCTGAAGGATTTTTAAAAGGCAGATGAGGAGAGGGAATTCTGGGCTTCCCTGCTGAAGCTACTGCCCCGACGCGTTAGAAAATGGATGGAGACTGGAGAGTTGTTTGATCCCATTTTGTCAGCTGGTCCTCAGTCTCGTTTTGTGAAATGTCCCTTGAATACACCTATAACTTCAATACAGACGTTCAGTGATTTGGTAACATTTCGAACATGACATTTGAACGCGTCGTTAACATCATTACATACACCCATACAGTTCTTTAGACTCATTTAGTCATATGGCCCTCGAACCCACCACGAATTTAATCATTTAAATTCAATTGCAGAAGGTTGATTCCATGTTGTCATATGTTCCATGAACGCATCTCAACTTCATCGTACATTTCCAGTCATTTGGTCCACTTTTCTCAGATAAGGTAAGATATCCTTTATTTGTCCCACACTGGGGAAATTTACAGCCTACAGCAGCAAGAATGTGGGTAGAAAGAAGAAAGAAGAAGAAAAAACAAACAAACAAACACCGTTCAATTAAGTGCAATATAAATACAAAATTGATAAATCGCAGAGCTATTTACAATTGTTTTTCAAAGATGGCCCGTGAACGCACCACCAACTTTTCAGCATTCATCTATCCAAGTTGCTTATCTTCACGAGGGTCGCTGCCGTGTTGGAGCCTATCCCAACCGTATTCGGGCAGTTAGCGGGGTACACCCTGAACTGGTTGCCAGCCAATCGCAGGCCACACATAGACGAACAAGCATTCAAACTCACAATTACACCTCGGGACAATTTGGAGTGCCCAATCAACCTGCCATGCATGTTTTTGGAAGGTCGGAGGAAACCCACGCAGGCAAGGGGGGAACATGAAAACTCCACACAGTAAGGCCCGAGCCTGGAATCGAACCCCTGACCAATTAAAAAGCCGTTGATCGTACCACTAGATTCACTGCATATAGTCCAATTTTGTCGGCCCTCTAATGCACTGCCGACTTCATTACAATACTGTACAATGAAATAATTGTACGGGCCCAGTTTAATACAATATATGGCCCTTGAACGCAGGCCCGACGTCATCACGTCTATTGAAACAGTTGTCAGGCCCTAGTTTGTCATATAGCCCTTGAATGCGGCGCCAGCTCTTGTCTTGCCTCCAGATGCGCGAGGAGGCGTGCTTGTCGCTGATGTGGTCGTCGGTGGGCTTGTAACGGTGTCGTGTGCCTGCGAACTCACTGACGTTCTTTTGGATCAGAGCGTTGCTCTGATCCCATCGTCTTCCTCACCACACGAAGAAGAAGAAGACGAAGTGTTGTCCTGGTAGCGAAGACGAGAAGGAGCACAGCTGACGTCACAGCCACATTTTGAGGTGGGCGCCTGGTTTTTGCAAACTTTTTAAGCTAATCTAGATCTGGACGGTTAGTTTAAAAAATATTTCTTTGCTGTGTAAGTTTACTTTCACTTGTGTCACAAAGTTCATGCCACTCTAAAGTGAATTGCACGGACAGCAGTCGTTAAACAAGACATTCTGACATCGAAAAAAACACTTCAAGTTCATATCACTCTAAAGTGAATTACATGGACCGCAGTCGTTAAATAAGACATTTTGACATCGGAAAAATAGTTTTAAGAATGCGACACATTTTTTGAAAAGTGTTTATTGATCACTTCGTGTAAACAAGACCACTTCCTAGACCAACTTTCAAAATAAAAGCAACGACTCGGCGCTAATTTGTTTTTTATTGTAGTCGCGGTCGTTTGGTTCAGATTATTTTCACCTGCCAGTAGGATATGGTACATTTGGACACCTCTTTGATTCATTTAAAATTTCGTTTTTGCAACTTCCTGTTGGCTGTCAGTTTACTGCGTGTGACACAATAAAAAAAAAAGTAACTTCGAATGCGCGCATCGGTTACATGTGATTCAAATGTTTCAACCAAAACTAACGTACCCGATTCTTTTCGTGGAGATTTTACATTCTTTAACCCATTTTTAATCATGTGCAAGCGAATACGTTTCAGTTTTGTTCAGTGTAGAGAAAAGAGACAAAAACTACGTTTTCTGTATGTAAACATTGCTTTGAGCACGCGATTAGATTTTCCTTCAACTCTCCAGCACGTCTACTGACAACCACTAAATCTAAACAAAGGCAAGGCAGTGTGCTTCACACTAGCAAAAGATTCGACACTTAGACGCATACACAACGACTTTCTGAAGCAAAGCAGAGAAATCAAAAGTAGCTTTCAAAAATGACCAAAATAATTTAAATTGACAGCATTTAAACACATGAACAGAAACGAACATTTAAAACGAAAGTAAAGGAATTCGAGTTGGTTCCTACTACAAGCAAAACAGATGTTTAGAACCTTAGTCAAAGGTATGGGGGCAGGGGGGTTATCCCACATTAAAAATCGTTTACACACTAAAAGCGTGACTTCACTTCAAAATGAAGCTTCACCATGTATACGTAAGTGTGGCCCTTCGTCACATTTTATCAGAAGGACCTCAGATGCACCACAAACGAGTGGCAGTAAACAAAACTCAATTACTTCTTCAATACACCATCAGCTCATTACATTTACGTTAACCTAAAGGCAGTCAGATTTCATCAGGTGGTCCTTGAACACAACACTAACCTACCTTCACTTAGACAGTTTGAGCACATGGTCGATGATACAATTGTGCGCTGCTTTTAAGTCCTGTTTATTTTGTAGGTGGATTTGTTTTCATAGCTTTCTTTTGGCTGTCAGCCTCCTGCGTGTGACTTAACATGGCTCCAAAACACTTGAAGCGGAAAAAGTTCCTTTTTCAGTGGTCACAAGACAAGCTCAACAAAGTTCTATTTTGGTGTCATGTGATCCAGAAAAAAATGCTTGCACATGAGATTTGAACATCCGTGCAGTGGATGGTGGCAACTTTAAGCCACGCCCTCTATCCCTGTCTCATCTTTTTGTTTGTACAAATGTTAAAAAAAAAAAAATTAAATCTGGATTTTGTCATAATTGTTGATGTATGTGTGTGTCTCACAGAAGCGTCAGGATGGTGGTGGCTTACGAGGGCCAGTCGTTCACCGCCCTGCGGAAGCAGTGTCGCCAAAATGGCCTCCTGTTTGAGGACCCCCTGTTCCCCGCCACAGATCAGTCGCTCTTCTACAAGCGCAACCACATCGGCAAAGTCATCTGGAAGAGGCCTAAGGTACCGCTGCCGGCCCGCCTTCGCCATTCACCAACTTTATTCCAACTAGACAAAATTACAAATTACATGCAGTGAGTGTGTTTAAGAGTGTGAGTGATTGTGTGGGGTGGCTGAGAGAGAGAGTTGAGAGTGTGTAAGAAAGTCGAAGTGAATGACAGAGCATAAGGGAGTGTGTGAATGAGTGAGTGCACATGTAGGTGATTGAGAAAGTCGGTGAGAGTGAGCATGTGTGTGTGTGAGTGCATAAGAGGACATGGGAGGGAAAGAGTGTAAGTATGTGAATGAGTGAGTGTTTGAGAAAGTGCGTGACTGAATCTATGCGCGTTGACTTAGCGTGGTTGAGTGACGGCATCGCCATGCTGTCGCCCACAAAGGCAACATCCTCGTACAAGCGAACTAAAAACACGGAAGTCGGCGTTAAAGTTACCTTCATATTGACTTTTCCTTCCCACTTGTCAACTTTGACAAGGACTTATGTCAAGATCCCCACCTCTTTGTGGATGGCCTGAGTGCGCATGACCTCCACCAAGGCAAGTTGGGAAACTGTTGGTTCGTGGCAGCCTGCTCCACCCTGGCGTCAAAAGATGGCCTTTGGCAGAAGGTCAGCCATCTTGCTCATTTTTTTGCGCTCACACTCACACCTAGAGACAATTTCAACTGTTCAATCAGCTTGCCATGCATGTTTTTGGAATGTGGGAAGAAACCGGAAAACCCACGCAGGCATGGGGAGAACAAGCAAACTTCACACAGGAAGTGCAGGACCGGAATCTAACCCACAACCTCGACACTGTGAGGCGTCCGTGCTAATTGGTCACCCACTGTGCCGGCGATATTTAATTAATATATTAAAAATGATTACAACATGTCTCAATAAGACTTTCTGAAGTAATTATCGCATGATTAATTAAAATGTGCGTGAATAACTATAATGTATGAATAATCCTAACACATTTAAAAAAGAGATTAAATTGGAGATAATTGATAAATTATATCATGAATAAATAAGAAATGACTCATAATAGCATGATAAAATCAGACATGATTCATAAAAAGAAAGTACAAGTGTGCCTTCAGAAGATTTATTTCAAGGTTTCCATACACAAGTCTTCAGTTTTACGACACGAGTGCTTGTTTCCATTCGACTGCCCGGAACGCAAGCTTCATTGGAGGGAGGAAAAGGCCAGCGAGCACCGCAACTTGGCCGCCTCGGCGCCGTCCTTGAAGGCGAACAGGAAGTACATGACCTTGCGGACCTTGGCTAGCTCGGCGATTCTCTCGCCGAACTCCTGCATGTCGGCCTCTAGCCACTTGAGCTCGCAGCCGTCGGGGTCGTCGGCGCCGCGCCAGAAGGTGCCGACGGGCTCCAGAAGCTGGCGCGCCATCAGGTGGGTGAGGTCGGGCGTCCAGTGTTGCGAGATCCCCGTGATGGTGACGCGCCCGCACCCGCCCAAAGACACGTTCCAGTGGCGAAAGCTTAGGTCCTGCCGCTGGAAGTCCAGCCGGTAGACGGCCTCGTGGGGCAGCAGCAGGCGCTCGCCGTCCTGGCGTTTTTGGCCCGAGCACTGAAGAGACGACACTCGCATACGCATCTTCTGCGGGATCACAGCAACGTCTTTAACCACCCGATTCATTGTCACCGTTCGCTTTGTCACGTTTGGCCGTGAGCTACATGCTGTGCTCTGTGCTGGGTTGGACATTCCACCATCTTTTGGCATGCTGGTGTCATGGAACTATGATGAAGTGACTGGAAGGGAGTTCGTTTGTATAGTACGAGTGCCATCTTGTTGAATCTTTGAGTCGAGGGAGTATGTTGGAGTGTGCTGAGGAGCTCCATTTAGACCCAAATCTTGTTGCGTTGGTTGCAAGAAGTAAGTTAAGGATGTTCATTTTGACAAAATTAGTGATTTGCTCCCATCCTTTGGCATTATGGTGCCAAGGAACTCTGTTGAAGTTGAAAAGCTTCATTGAGACAGAAGTTGCCACTGTCTTGTAATATTTCTTTGCCAGGGGTCAATATTGAAGCCAGTTGAGTAGTTTCATTCTGACAAAGTCGAGCTGTGATGCCATCTTGCGGCAATTTGGTGCCAACCAAAACTCTTTCGAAGGCCGTTGAGGAGCTTCATTTAGATAAAAATCTACTGTCTTTGTTATTTTATTGTTTTATTGTTGTATATATTATATTTTCTCCATGTAAGGCACTTTGTATGGCGCAGTGGCTGTTTTAAAGTGCTCTATAAATACAGATGAGTTGAGAAAAATAGTATTTTGTTACCATCCTGTGGCATCTCTTGTTGAAATGAGTTGAGGAGCGTAATTTCGACCAAAGTCGTATTTTGCAGCCATCTTGAGGCATGTTGGTGCGAAGCAACTCTGAAGGGATTTGAGAAGCTTTATTTAGACATAAGTAGTGTTTTACTCCTCCAGTATCTTATGGCATTTTATCAACAAGGAAGAATGTTTAAAGTCAACTGAGGAGCTTCTTTGAGACATAAATGGTGTTTTACCATTATTGTATAACGACAATGTTGAAGTAAGTTGAGAAGCTAAAATGAAAACAAAAGTTCTGCTTTTCCACCCTCTTGTGGCAATTACAGCGATCCCTCGCACTATTTCACGGTTCGTTTATTGAGG
>NC_067460.1:10508166-10613166 GCF_025434085.1 Hippocampus zosterae
TTCCACTTCCGCTTCTGGAGATTTGGCGATTGGGCGGACGTGGTGATCGACGACCGGTTGCCCACCTTCAACGGCAAGCTGATCTTCTGTCATTCTAATGACGCCAATGAGTTCTGGAGCGCCCTGGTGGAGAAGGCCTATGCCAAGTACGCAAGCTGACGCCCACTTCCTGTTAGGATTAGCTGTCACGCCACCAAATGCTTGTTGGAAAAAAAAAACTCTTCATCACGGCTTGTACGGAAAAGTTAGAGTAGCAGATTAGCAATATGTATCTTGATGGCCAGCCTTACGACACGCCGTGAAGTGAAGTCCGGTTGTCTTTCCAGGACATGCGGCTGTTACGAGGCTCTGAACGGCGGCAACACGGCAGATGCGCTGGTGGAATTCACGGGTGGCGTATCGCAGACCATAACCCTAAGTGAAAAGGGCGTCAAGCTTGACTCGGAGAAGCAAGTGGAGCTCTTCAGTCGAGTCCTCAAAGTCCATGAGAGAGGGGGGCTCATCAGCGCCTCCATAGAGGTAAGTGTCAACCCATGCTATATCGTGGATTCTTTTGTTTTTAGAATTGAGGAGATTCGCTGAGTCCTTGACAATCGCGCCATGTTTTTATGGTTCAAGAAGAAATAATACAATACAGTATTTTGTACGTGGAGTCTCATAATTCGATCCAGGGCATTTTTGCCGCTGCGCGTCGGTAGATGTGTGGTGCTCAATTGGTCGGTGTGTGGCAGAGTCAGCAACTGAAATTGTTTTGCGACAGTCCTTTGCGGTTACATTTGGCTACACTGTCTGTTGTGAGGTGGGAGTTAAAGGAGCAGTGGTTTGAAGGTCTATAATGATTGTAACATCTATGCCTCGTTCAGTTACCCCATCTAAGGTGTTTTGCATCATGTTAGCATTAAGCTAGCAACATTGAAAGGTTTGCATGAACATTTTGATGTTTAGATTCACAATGATTTCAGTCTCTTTTCTCTAATGTGCCAATTGGGAGTGACAAACAAACACATTTACCTCTTATTTTGTTTTTTGTTTTTTTTGCAGACCAGAGCCTTTTTAATTTCCTGATATTTTACAATGGTCTTCTATTTCTTGATTGTGAGAGAGTGATGACTAGCCGATTTTTATTTATTTTTTCCCATATTCAAGTCCAAACAATAGAATTTAGAATTTTTAAAAATCCAGCCTGAGCCTCTTTTGTCTGTGGATATAAATCGGATATGTACGCAATGCGTCTGCTGTATGGAGACTCATCCGTACACATCCGACCTATATGTCATCAACAGCCCAACATGCGCTTTGCGCAGTCAGGGGTGGCTAGCTTGGGAGTGCAGATTACTGACAATTATCTGTGAATCTGCAAAGTTGTTTTGAGTAACAGTGTTGCCTTTATATTTGACTTGGAAGTGATCCCACTTGAAAAAAGTGGAGATTTGAGGCAATGATGTGACCTCGGTAGATGTCTCATTTAAATGAGAAGATCTAGGTGCCTTGCCTCATTCATTCATTCATTCATTCAACGATCCACTTTATCCTCACAAGGGGACACGGGGGGTGCTGGAGCCTATCCCAGCAGTCTTCGGGCAGTAGGCGGGGGACACTCTGAACCGGTTGCCAGCCAATCGCAAGGCACACAAAGACGAACAACCATCCGTGCTCACACTCACACCTAAGGACAATTTGGAGTGTGTTCAATCAGCCTAGCATGCGTGTTTTTGGAATCTGGGAGGAAATCGGAGGCCCCGGACAAAACCCACGCAGGCCCGGGGAGAACATGCAAAAGAGAGGCCGGAGCTGGAATCAAACCCGCTACCTCTGCACTGTCAGGTCGACGCGCTAACCACTGGACCACCGGGCCGCACATTGCCTCATATCCCCAAAATATTTCTACTTCCTCACACCTCACTATTCTGGCGAGATGAAATGATATAATGAGCCCCTACATATATCTACTTCTGTAAGCACTGTGTGTGGGGGTGCATGTCATTTGTGCACATCCATGTCACATTACGGACGCATTGCGTTCACATTAAAATCTGCATTTTTTTTTTGTAATATCAATGAGAAGCTAAAAAGATCAGATTTAGCAAAAAATCCCAAGTGGGCACCACACCCTTCAAATGCTTCAAAAAATGGTGCTTTCTTCGATGACATTTGATTCACTTCAGTGGGAAGTAATTGCATAGTTACAATCTCAGTCGCAGAAGCAGTTAAACTTGTAAGTAAAGGTATGCACCTCGTACTCTCCTTTCATGACTCGTTGACCACCAGTGGGTGTCACTAATGTCACTTACTGCGATGTCTTTTAGGCGACCAGCGCATCTGACATGGAGGCCCGCCTGGGCAACGGCCTGGTCAAAGGTCACGCCTATGCCGTAACGGACGTGCGTCGCATACGTATCGGTGTTGGCTTGATGGCTTTTTTCAGATCGAACAAACTCGAAATGATCCGCCTGAGGAACCCCTGGGGGCGCAGCGAATGGTCCGGACCCTGGTGTGACAGGTGACAAACAAACCACAATGTAACCCAAACTCAGACTTTGAAGTCCATTGAAGGTGGATGAATGACTATAACCGCTTGTGCTGTGTTGACAGTTCAGAAGAGTGGAAAAAGGTCAGTAGCAGCGAGCGTGAGAAGATTGGTGTCGTCGTGCAGAATGATGGAGAGTTCTGGTGAGTTTCCATGCAATGTTGGACCCTGGATGTCCGACATGCTTACTTAGGTCCCAGATGTCGTCTCTTCTCCTGCCCCGCAGGATGACATTCAGTGACTTCATCTCCAACTTCACGCACCTCGTCCTGTGCCGCATGATCAATACGTCTCATATAAGCATGCACAAGACCTGGGTGGAGCAGGTGTTGCGCGGCTCCTGGGCTCACCATGACGACGAGCTGAAGAACCGGGCCGGCGGCTGCGTCAACAATAAGAAGACCTTCCTCCAAAACCCTCAGGTGCTCTCTACTTTCACATCCCATCATGCAATGCTTCTCCACCACTGTGCTTCCTTCACATGCGCTCTCCTGCTCTAATGCATCATAATTACTACCGGATGACCAAAAAGGATTTTTTCTTTTTTTTTTTTTTTAACGCCAAAGTCAATTCTGATATTGGCCAGAAAAAAAATCTGATAACCATTAATCGGCTGTCGGGTCCCTTGATGCTTACAACAACAAAGATGAATTCCAGGAAAAACATTTTATTGTCTTGCATTACTGTCCCGTAGTATTTGTTTAACTCTCCAGCATAGAGTAGAGTAGAAAAATATTTACTCCTAACAATGCTTTTTAAAGGGCATATTTGAGGTTGGAGAACGATGTCAATCACAAAGAATAATGTTTTTTCAGCAATGCATGTACTTTACTTTGTGCCCATACCTGTTGAACAGTGCTTGCCTTTTCATGAGAAAGTAAGATTATGTTGGTGTTTAGTGAGCAAAACCCCGGACGAATATTACCGTATTGGCCTGAATATAAGATGGTGTTTTTGCATTGATATAAGACTGAAAAGGTGGAGGTCGTTTTATATTCGGGGGCTAGACATTATACCCATTCACGACGCCAGATGGCGCCAGATATCAATGAAGCGAATGCTGAACTTGACTCCACAGGACAAAGTGAACCCACGAAGAATAAAAATAAAAATAGCGGTAGCACAAAGAAGAAAAAAAAATAGCGGTAAGAAGGAAAAGAGAAGAAAGTAATAGAAGAGATAACAGAAAATGGAGAAACGTAGTGACAATCTGGAGAAAAGTGGGTTGAAGATCGGCCAGGTTAACCAGCGACTGAGGAGAAGTTATGATGTCATTTACATTTCAAAAACCAGAAGCCATTCATTTACGAATGTGATTGCACTTTAGATTTGAATTAGGCAAAATAACATGCTTTGTTTCAAATGTTCTGTAATTATTTTCTAGATAAAAATTAATTTGGTGTTCAAAAAGTCATTTTTCAAACTTGAGTCTTGAAAAAGAGGGGGTCGTCTTATAATCAGGACTGTCTTATATTCGGGCCAATACGGTACCTTGTAAAACAGCCTAATACTGTCCGATTATAATCAGTAGAGCCATTAATACTTACTAAACCCTCTTTTTTGATATGGAGGTTTGGGGACCGAGGCCTGATGTAAAAAGTGAAATTTGGCAAGTCACAAAAAGTTTAAAAAGTCCTTATCAGTTCACCAATGTTTCTATTGATCAACTGGAATACAAATGTTTTTTTGCCACCGAGGAATATAAATGTCAAGTACTTCCCCCCAAACATAGGGCAAGCTTGGAAGTGGGTTTCGTCCTGCTTTTCACTCTCTTGCAGCATAACATCACATTGAGGAAAAGAATAGAGGACTCTACGGCTTGAACAGTTGTCCAAATTAATCTTCAAATTGCTCCCTTTGTCACTGTTGCGTGTGTTGCAGTTCGTCTTTGACGTGACAAAACCCGAGGACGAGGTTCTCGTATCTCTGCAGCAGAAGGACCGCAGGGCCTCGCTCAGGGAAGGACGAGGAGAGAACCTGGTCATCGGCTTGGAAATACACAAGGTCAGAGAGGCAGGGTCACCCTCAACTGGTCACCAGCCAATCACAGGCCACATATATCAACAAACAATGGAATGGTCGCCAGCCAATGCAATGCGCATCCACACACACTAGTCCTAGCGCACAAATGTCAGCTCATGTGCAGTTTTGCTTCACTCGTCAGAAATAGTTGTCCTACTAGTATGGGAAAGTTACCAGTGAGGACTAGTACATTCGCGCACCTAATTCCTCAACGTGCACTAGTCATGCAACATACATACTTTTTCATACTAGTAATGTTTCTTTTTCGAATACTATATGGCATTTATGCAACCTAGTAAGACAAATTTGGCTCGCCAGTGGGACAACTGCATGTTACTAGTAAGGCAAAATTATTAATGGGACTTGTGGTAGGACTGGTAGGTCCCAGAAGGCCACTAGTGCATGACACATGCCTACTAGTGGAGGCGATATAATATTACTAGTGTAGCACACTAAGGTTTAATTGCATGCCGGTCGTGGAAAAACTTTACTAGTAAGATAGTCATTTTAGTAGTGTGATGAATTGTCTTGCTGGTGTGGACAAAGAATTTAACGGCACATGGACATTGAACTGGATGCCAAAGATATGGAATAAATGCTCAAAGAACTTCCAATTGGGTGCTGCTGTAATGATTGACATGCATTACCGCCAATGACAGCATGAGGATTTGACTTGATCGCCACAAATGCTTGAAAGCACGCTTTCAAATGATGATGATAAAATGAAAATTTTTAAGTCATGTCTTGTAAACACCCCACTCAAAAAAAAAAAAAATCACATTTATACAGATTTTACAGCATGTTTCTCATCGTGTGCACATAGGTGGAGCTGAACCGGAATTACCGTATGCACGTCCCCCAACAGAAGGTGGCCGGCACCCCCTACAGCAACACCAGGTTGGAATGGAAAGCCCTTTCTGTATCCTTGAGAAGCAACTTAAGGTCCAAGTGCAGTACATTACAGTCCAAGTGCTCTTTGTGGGACAGCACACTAGTGGGACAAGAACATGTTACTCGTCTGTACCTTTTTGTTGACATGGAATTCCTTTCACAATGAAAGCCCAGGGACGGACGGGCAACCGAATGAACTTTATGCACTTTCAACGAATTGTCAACGGTTCTTGTGCTTGTGTACTTTTGGGCTGCTCTCCGCCCTCGAGGATGCGGCATGCGGTGCTGAATTCTTTCCAATCATAAGGTCGTTAACATTGATCATTTCAATGAAGTTGATTACCTGTCATTGGTTGACCGTGTGTCTTCATTTAAATGACACGTTCAATTTAAATTGTCCATTGTTAACATCAAACCGTGACAGAGTCTTGCATGTGGAAAAACTTGCATCCCGGCTACGTTCTTCTCGAATGGGAAAGAAGCATGTGGAATTAATACTGAGATGTTTGCCAACTAGTGCTGAACAATGTTATTACAACTTAAAACTGATAAGGTGTGGTAGGTGAAGTATTTTTATAATGTTGCCTGTCCTTTACCTCGACAATATTATTTGGACTTGTTTCCTTTTCGTACCTTCTCTGACAGTGTTCAGTAGTGGAAAGAAACATTACCAACAAGCAAACTAGTACATGGATGTGAAGGTTATGGAATAAATGCTCACACTGCTTTCCAAAGGTCTGCGTTCCTGCGCGTGGACCTTAAGGAGGGCCGCTATGTCATCTTGCCAACCACCTATGACCCCGACAAGGCCGGAGAATTCCTGTTGCGCGTCTTCACCGACGTACCGTCATACTGCAGGCAAGAACACAATACACACACACATATATGCAGAGGTCGTGAGTTCGATCCCGGCTCCGGCCTCCCTGTGTGGAGTTTGCATGTTCTCTCCCGGGCTGCGTGGGTTTTCTCCAGGTACTCCGGTTTCCTCCTACATTCCAAAAACATGCGTGGCAGGCTTATTGAACACTCTAAATTGACCCGAGGTGTGAGCGCAGATGGTTGTTCGTCTCTGTGTGCCCTGTGATTTGGGTGGTAACTGGTTCAGGGTTTCCTACTGCCCGAAGACAGCTGGGATAGGCTCCAGCACCAGCCACGACCCTTGTGAGGCTAAAGCGGAACGGAAGATGAATGAATGAATGAATGATAATCACCTAGCCGAGTCCTACCATTTTGGGAAATTCTATCAGCACTAAATTTTTTGTCAAACATTTCATTCCAAATCCCCAAATTAATAGAGCATCTCACTCACTCGTACAATCAACACAGTACAGCATAGTACAGTAACCTTTCATGCACTTCCAACGAACTCTCATCTGTTCAATTGCTGTTGTTTGTGTACTTTTGAGATTGATTTTGTCATGGTGTCTTTTGAACGCTGTCGTGGCTGATGGCGTCTCACATATTAGGCAGGTTTTTGTCTGAAAGACATAATTTTGTCATCAGCACACACTCCTTCTTTGCTGATGTACAAGATTTGGGATTGGAGGCCCTAGTCAGAGAAGTTTGCCATCTAGTGGTGAACACTGTTAGTTGTTCACCACTAGATGGCAAACAAAGAAATTGAGGTCCATTCCCAGTGCATGCGTCCCGTGATGTGTTTCAATGTGTTTGTATTATTTAAAAAGTGTGTTGAAAAAAAAATTCTAAGTGACGTAAATGCACGCAAGTGATGTAAATATGGTATTTCTAAATTACAGATTTCACTTATGATGGGGGTAGTCTGAAGTGTAATCCCCACAAGGGAGATGATGAATCTATCATCAAAGCCCATAAATAATGGTCACTTAAAAATGTCTGCTTTAGCAGGGGGGTCATAAAGGATGACCTGCGATATATTGGACAGGGGTCACTACCATGATTTTCATGTGTTGTCGTGTGCTGCAGGGAGCTGTGTTTGGATCAGCCCCCTCGCACCTGCTGGACGGGTTTGTGTGGTTTCCCATCCCTGGTCACGCAAGTGCATGTAACCCAAGGCAACGCGCTGGGGGGTAAGTTTGCACGGTCTACCTGCTTGGGGCGGGCTGGAATGAATTGCAGTGGACCCCGCATGCTCATGGTTTGGTATCGGCAGATGTGAAGATTTTTAGTTTTAATTATTTCATAATTTTATTGGCGGTGTATCTGCATGTTCCAAATGTGTGTGTGTGTGTGTGTGGGTGAGTCCAGGTTTTCAGGACCTGGGGTAGTTTTCAGTGGTAATGACTTAATAAAAATTTTGTTCACTTTGTTAATTTAAATTGTATTTAAATGCTATTTCTTATTTAGTGTCATTAAAAAATCTATTCTATTTAATTTCATTTAATATTGTGTTCATCAAATTTGATTTTTTTAATTTCATGAATCCATTTTATTACTTTTTATCCACTTTATATCTATTTTTAAAAAATATTTTGTTCATTTCTTTGTTTGTTTTTTTAGTCAATGTTATTTTTTATTTAAATGTTATATATTTCTTATACTGCTTTATACAAATTGTAAATTTTTCATTTCAGTCCATCATATTTTCCATTCCTTTTTATTTCATTGTACTTCGTACTGTTCATTGCCCATCATTTCCTCCAATTTTCAATTATCTATGGGGCATCTTATTTCATTTCTTCCTTTTTTTCCCCCTTTGTACAAGCTTGACAGTCAGTCTGTGTGTTTGTGTTGTGCGTAGGAAACAACACGTACTTGACCATCCGCTGTGAAGGGGAGACAGTTCGTTCTGCCACCCATGGCGGGAGTCGCAATCCCAACTTTGACACCAAGGGAATCTTCTACCGGAAGGAAAGCAGCGAGCCAATCTTCATCCAGGTGTGTGTGCATGTGTATGCGTGCATTTGAAAGCTTTGACATCGGGGTCGTTGTTGTGCTGGGTCAGGTGTACAACTCCAAAAGGCTGATTGACTCGTTCCTGGGCGAGTTGACGCTGTCCACCGAGTCGGGAGACATCAAGAAGACGATGCACCTGCGGGCTAAAAGCGGCCAGCGAATCGAGCTCCCGGGGACTCTCAGCGTCGTCGTGGTGACCAGCTCTGTACTCACCAGCTTCTGAGACGTCGCACTCTCCGCTACTACTCTGCTCCTCCTTATTCCAGTGGATTTCTTTTTAAATTTTGTTTTCATGACTTGAGTCTTAAATTGACATTTCTTTCCATTTTTATTATTTAGTCAATAGCAGTGAACAGTCAGTACAAAAAAAATTACTGGGGTTTTGTTTTGTTTTTGGTTTTTTTTGTCATTTCATTGCGTTCAAGTTTTTCGTTTACTTTAGTAATTTCATTTGTTTTGTTTTTTATTTGATTTATTTCATTTGATGATTTTTTTTGTTCATTTCTTTTCACCTTTTTAAATGAATATTTTATTTTACAGGGGAACAGTTTTATTTTACTTTTATTTCTCTTAATTTTGATTTGTTTTTGTTTTTCTACTTTTATTTGATCACGTTTTGTGTTTTATCATGTGTTTTGTCGCTTCATTTTTTTTCATCTGTACTTCATTTCTACAAATAAAAATAGTGTTTTTCTTTTTATTTCATCTTTTTTACATTTGATTTATTTTATCCCACCTTGTTTTTATTTCAAATATCTTTATTACCTATTTTATTTTTAATTGTCATTTTCTCAATTTTTTTCACTTTTCCCATTTTGTTTCACCTTTTAAATTGTGTTTTATTCTAATACTTTTTTCTATTTTTATATATCAATTTTATTTTTAAAACTTTTATTCCACTTTGTGCCATTTTTCAAAGTTTTATGACATCACATTCATATTCATATTCATTAAATTTGATTCAATCCAGTCACTTTTCATTTCATTTTTACTTGACGTATATGATCTTTGTTTGATTTCAGCTTTTTAACGCATTTTTACAATTGTATATTGATTTCGGAGCACGTTACTGTAGCTCATATGAAGACATGTCATTCAACTTTACATCTGACACAACAGCTTTACACTAATATCATTTCATGTTTGTACCAACAATCATTCTTCCAGTTTGAAGTGGCCTGTTTACATCCAGTACATTCCTCTACCAACTTTTCTTTGAGGGGGACCACACATCATCTGTCAGTCATCAGGTACCTTCACTATGATTGGTTGTTGCTTTCTGTTGGTCCCAACCCACTTTTATGTCTTTGTAACCACCGTTATTGAAGCAAAAACATAAAGCTTGTGTCGAAAATGTCAACACTCTCATTTTCAAATGTTAAACTGTACGTTCGTAACCGTGAAGGAGGCCAGAATGCTTTGCACATTGATGATGCCTTTGTTCACATAGTATGTGGGGATTTCAAAATCTGCGTTGGACATTCATTAAACTAATTTCGTGCTCAACCCTTATTCAATTTTTACTCCATAACTTTATTAATACATCCTTGATGAATTATTTGTGAATTCATCATGTGTTAATAACATTTTTACATATAGGTACTTTAACACTCATTTATTACAGGTTCATTTGTTTAAAGATAAGATAAGATAAGATATCCTTTATTTGTCCCACAATGGGGAAATTTACAGCCTCCAGCAGCAAGAATGTATGTAGAAAGAAGAAGAGAAAAAAACAACAACAAACATCTTTCAATTAAATACAATATGAACACAAATGGATAAATCACAGTACTATTTACAATTTTCCTTCAATTATTATTAATTATTATTATTATCATGATTGTTATTTTTTATTCATCAGCCTGACAGCAGTCGGTAGGAACGAGCGTCGGTATCTCTCCTTCTTGCAGCGCGGGTGTAACAGTCTCTGGCTGAAGGAGCTACCAAGTGCTGTCAGGGCGGGCTGGAGGGGGTGGGAGGGACTGGCCATCATAGCTTTTAGCTTAGTTAGCATCCTTCTGTTGCCCACCTCCTCCAGAGTGTCAAGGGAGAAACCCAGGACAGAACTGGCCTTCCTGACCAGTCGCTCCAGTCTCTTTCTGTCCCGGGCCGAGATGCTGCCTGACCAGCAGACAATGCCATAATAATTTATAATGCACTTTAACACTCATTTATTACAGGTTTATTTGTTAAAATGCATTTTGAACTCATCTATTACACAAAGCATTTTGGAAGACGATACGCATTGGTAACTTCCACATCCAGACATTATTTATTTTCCCATCATAACACATTTACCGTATTGGCCCGAATATAAGACGGCCCTGATTATAAGATGAACCCCTTTTTCAAGACTCAAGTTTGAAGAAAGACTTTTTGAACACCAAATTAATTTTTATACAGAAAAAAAATTACAGTACATCTAAAACAAATGAGTCTAACAATGTATTTGAGAAAAAAGCATGTTATTTTCTCTCATTCAAATTTGAATATCTGAACATTTAAATATGTAAACTAAAGTGCAATCACATTCATGCTAGTTGTCTGTGGCTCATTGATGTTAACAGAAGCTGCGTCATGTCATTATGCACACACACACACACACACACACACACGTGTTGATAAGGTAATGTGTGACTATTGCCCTCTCTTAGTAAATCATTCAGTGTTAAGAGTGAAGACACAAAAAGTCATCGAAGGAGACCTCTCCCTGGCAGTGACAAGACTCTTCCGTGATGTCTCCGGACGCAGATCCGGAGGTCCGTCCCGAGCGGGGTGGCATTGGCGCATGTTCGCCGGCCAGGTTCACGGAGGCTTTAACGTGGTGAGTCCACTGGGAAGCATGTGCATATATGACCTTTGACCTGTGAGCGAGTTCTTTTGACAGGCGTCTTGCTCGCACCCTGGCGCTGGGTCAGGTCCTGGCTGCGTTGGTGTGCGGTACGGCCGTGTCGTCTCAGTATTTAAGCTCCGCATTCCGGGTGGATGCTCCCATGCTGCAGAGCGTCCTACACTACGCACTCCTTGGCGCAACTTATACACCGGCACTGCTCTGCAGGACAGGTGACTTGCAAACACACACACACACACACATTATTAAATACTGAACTGTAATTGATATATTTTACTGGATTAAAAACAAAAAAAGTAATATTCTATGGAACAATCCATCTTGATCATTGTGGAAATCAATTCATTGAATGAATTATACAGGGTTCCCACCGGTCCTTAAAGTTAATAAAAATTCATTTAAAAAAAGGTTGTAAAATTCTGTTCTTAATTGTCCCTAATTTCCAGGGAAAGCTTCTAAAATCAATAAAAATCCACAATAATTAACCCGTGGTGTTCATTTCATTTTTGAATGTCATTTACCCCACCCTTCCAATGAATAGTTTTGTCGGAAAATGCGCATGGCGCCCTTCCCCTCAAACCCCACCGTCGGGCTACATGCCTTCCTGGTTCCCGCTCTGCTTTTCCCGCTGTCTCCGATCAGTTCCGATGCTGATCACGTGATCACTTCGGGTCATTTCGGGCTAATTTGACATACAGTATGTCAAATAAAGGGTTAGCTGATTGCCCCTAAAAAAAAAATGTGCCCTTCCTTTGGCGGCAATGATTTGATCACCAGCTCAGTGATATGTGGCTTTCTGTTCACTAAATCCACCGTGAATCCCCCGCTGAATGGAGAAAAAGTCCCTAAAAAATGGCTAAATTAGCCCTCAAAATTCCTTAAAAAGTCCATAAATAAAAAGCAAGTGGAAGAGTGGCAACCCTGTTACGAAACATGGTGGTTTTTTTCAGCTAAAAAAACCCTTACTATACATGGTCATTTTTTGTGGGCTGAAAACGCCTAAGTAGACATGGTGCGGTTTTATTCGGCTAAAAAAACGCCTTTCTCGACATGGTTGTTGTTTTTTTGGGCTAAAAACGCCTTGCAATACATGGTAGGTTTTTTTTCAACTAAAAACGCCTTACTATACATGCTCGTTTTTTTCAGCTAAAAAAAACGCCTGACGGTACATGCTCGTTTTTGGGGGTGTTAAAAATGCCTTGCAATACATGGTCTTTTTTAAAAGTTAAAAACGCCTAACTATACATGGTTGTTTTTTTTGGGTTAAAAAACGCCTAACAATACATGGTCGATTTTTTTGTTGTTGTTAAAAACGCCTTACTACATGGTGTTTTTTTTCGGCTAAAAACGCTTTACTATACATGGTCCTTTATTTTTTGGGGGCTAAAAACGCCTTACGATACATGGTCGTTTTCTTTTTTCACCTGAAAACGCCTGACTATACATGGTCGTTTTTGGGGGCTGAAAACGCCTTATTTTACATAATCGTCTTTTTTGGGTTAAAAAACGCCTTACAATACATGTTCGATTTTTTGGGCCTCAAAACACCTCACTATGCATGGTCGTCTTTTTTGTGTTAAAAATGCCTGACTATACATGGTTGTTTTTTGTTGGCTGAAAAAGCTATACTGTACACCAGGGGTGTCCAAACTTTTTGCCAAGGGGGCCAGATTTTATGTGGTAAAATGTCGGGGGGGGCGACCTTGGCTGACATTCTTTACATTGAACAACAATATTGTTCAACAAATTTTAGTAAGCCAGTCTGTTTCACATTTCCATTTTTATTTTAATTTCAACAATCTTAAGAATTTCTTTTGGTTCATTTGAAACAGGTATATCACATGCAACTGCTTATTCACTTGACCTTTTCTTAAACAGAAGTCTCCTGAGTGCAAATTGATTGATTTGAAACATAAAATGTATCACCATGACTTTTCAATAGTCACAAAACCTTTGACTCGAACAACAGGGAAATGAACAAGCAAAACACATATCCACAACTGCAAGGATCATTTGAAATATGACATATCAGTCAATATAAACACGAAGTGATGTCTTGTTAACTCGTGAGTGATGCCCTCTAGTGTCTAAATGCTATTACTCATTTAGTGGATGCTATTACTCATTTAGCCACTAGAGGGAAGCAGTACTCTATGAAACATCGCTCACCAGTCTACGAGACCTCAGTCAATGCAACACGTGTTCCATTGCGCCCAACCTGCGGGCCAGACGGCACTGATTTTATGACAGGGGCTGAGGGCCGGATGAAATTCGACCGCGAGCCGGATTTGGCCCGCGGGCTGGACTTTGGACATGCCTGCTGTCACTTTTTTTTCGGCTAAAAACGCCTTACTATTCATGGCCTTACTGTACATGGTCGTTTTTTTTCACCTAAAAATGGCTTACTAAACATGGTCGTTTTTTGTGGGCTGAAAACGCCTTACTATAAATGGTCATCTTTTTTGCGTTAAAAAATGCCTGACTATTCATGGTCGTTTTTTGGGGGCTAAAAATGCCATACTTTACATTAAAAAGTCCTTTAAAATGGCGAAATTAGCCCTCAAAAGTCTTTAAAAGGGTCCATAAATAAAAAGCAAGTGGAAGAGCGGGAACCCTGTGATCATCATAATCATCTTTAAAATATTTTAAAAGCACACCTGTCAAAATTGCGGCGAGGGGGCTGTGGACACACGATCAGGGGTGCAAGGCGGTCTCGAGTTGCCCACGTCACGTCTACGACATCATCCGCAAGGGGACATCTTGCAGTTTAACTTCCAATTTTATGCACGGACCCCAGCAAGTCTGTTTCTGTTTCTGCAATGTTTAGCATGGCGTATGTGACCTCAAACTGACTGGCAACCAATCTATTGTTGATCTAAATCTGCCCTGATAATTGACTGACAACCAGTCCTTTGTTGGAAGTCAGCGGTCTTCCAGCATGCATATATACACACTGATTCCAATTGATCCATTATTACGCAACGGAAAGGAGTGGTTGCTGATGCTCAGGCCTGTCCCCCCTTTTTGAATGGGTAGGTCCTGTGAGTGTGTTCCAAATGGGTTGCAGGCGATGGCTGCTGTACTTCCTGCTGGGGCTGGTGGACGTGGAGGCAAACTACAGCGTGGTCAAAGCCTACCAGTACACCACACTCACCAGTATACAGGTGGGTCAAACCCCCAACAGTCCATTACATTGAAGTTCTTACTAGGGCTTGACCGATTATTTGGCCGGCAGATATTAGCGCTTTCAATATCGGCAAAGATGGCAAAAAATCTGCACTTTTGCAAGTTTCCCTGTTGTTTGGTGAGGGTTTTTGGGTTACCCTCAAATATGAAAAAGCAATAAGTGACCGCCCCCCATCCTCAAAAAAGTTCAATTCTTTTGTTCATTTTATTTATATATGTACCATATTTTCTGCACTACAAGGTGCTTCAGATTATAAGGCGCACTTTCACTGAATGGCACAAGCACGGAGATGAACCGTATAAATACAAATGGCGTAACAAAACAATAAATGAAGGACAAAAATGATGAAGATGATTGATTGACCAAAAAGGCTCACATCCACAAGGGGCTAAATATCCTCAGAAGTCTTGCTTGTCTCCTTCTTCCTTCATTTAGTCAGTCATTAACTAGGCTTTCCGTATTATTTTTGTTTCATACTGGCTACGCAGAGCTGACAAAGTAGTTCTCGGTTTGAGTCTGTGTTAACAAATGCACATGTCAATTCGTGTCGGGCAGAACCCTTTTACGTTACAATTGCTTCCTGCTAATGGTCAAATGGCATCAGAAAACTAACGGAAACAACTCCAATATAGTATATTAATACACACACACGCACACAGTATTTTCCGCACTATAGGGCACACCTAAAATCAAATCAATATAGAGTATATATAAGCTAGCTAGCGTTAATTTGTTATCCTTATTTATTTATTTTTAGCTTTTGGACTGCTTTGTGATCCCGGTGGTCATGTTTCTGTCCTGGTGGCTCTTGAGGACACGGTACCGTCCCATCCACTTTGTGTCCGTCTGCATCTGTTTGTTGGGCGTTGGCGCCATGGTGGGGGCTGACCTACTGGCGGGGCGAGACCAGGGCTCCAGTAAGATTACTGTTTTCCTCAATTGTGTCTGACATCAATGCAAACAACATGGAAACCTCCAAGTGATGATGTATTTTGTTTCTCTGAGGTTCTGAATAGAAATAACATTTAACTCCCTCATTCATCAAAATCATCTTCCAAATGACAACAAGAACTCTCACACAAAATTGAATACTCTCATTCACCCAAAAAACCCACGAAAGAAACTACACACATACCCCCAAAAAGCCTTCGCATTCGCCCAAAAACACACAAAAAAACCTCACAAAGAACACTCTTACTCACACCCATAACACTTCTCACAAGCACCAAACATTCAAAACCAACTCTTCCTCGTACTAATAAACTCACAGTAAGACCCAAATACAGAAAAACACAAGAAAAAACTCTTACACACACCCCGAAAGTCCCATCCAAATCAAACTCACACATTAAAAAAAAAAACTCCCTCCCTTAGAAATAGCTCCCACGCAGACCAAAACACAAACAGAAAAATGACTTTCACCCCAAATTTTCATTCTCACCCAAAAGCTCTCTCGTATGAGAAAACTCACTCACTTACTAAAACACTCAAGCAGTAGAAAACCCTCACACTGTCAACATTTCACACACACACAACAATTTACCCTCTCACAATACCAAATGACTCACAATCAACCTAAAAAACAAAAAAATCCACTCATCAAAACTCTCTCTACACACCCATACCTCAAAAAACGCTCATTCCCACCCATAAAACGGGAAACAACAACAACAATTGGCTTCTTTCGTTACTGCGTGAGGTATTATTTTATTTATTTATTTTTTGGGGAGTAAGAGTATTTTTTGATGTTTTGATTTGAGCGAGATTTTTGTTGTCGTTGCCCTCTGCACACTATACACTTGGTCTATTTTTTTTTCTGGGTTTGTGTAGCCTCCAACATCCTGCTGGGTGATGGCCTAGTGCTGCTCAGTGCTGCCCTCTATGGGATATCCAACGTTTGGCAGGAGTATGCCGTCAAGAATCAAAGCCGCCTCGAGTTCCTGGGAATGCTGGGGTTCTTCGGTACCATCATAAGTTCAATACAAATGTAAGGTTACGGTACACGTATGTGAGTATGCACCGTTAAGTGTACATATGTTGGTGCGCACATGTAAGTTTCGGCGTGAAAGTGTGCATACTGTTTGCAAATGTGCAGATGAATTATTAACATGTATGTAAGTTTGAAGCATTTTTTATGGTATTTTACATGCGTACAACATAAAAAAAACACCAAGGTTAGTGTTGTGTAATAACTTGACTTTAAAACATTGTGTACAATGTCCACAGACTTGAATTAACAATGAGTGAAGTGCATAACACTGCTTCTAAAGTTAGACAAATGCAGTTGTACAGTGTACAATTTTTTTTTTAATACTGTAAAAAAAAAAAAAAATTCACCTGGTGGCTATTTTTATTTTTTGACTGCTGTTTGAGCACATTGCTTGTGTGCGACACACATTGGAAGACAACTCCCAGAGTGTCTCTTCTTCTCTGGCTAACGGTCATGCACGAATCTCAAAATAAATATTTGAAATCAGCTCCAAAAGCTCGTACATATAGTTAATTGTTATTTTTCCAATTTTAGTTGTACATAGTGAGTTTTTATGGACCAAAACAAACTCTTGGTGTTTACAAATCAGCGTTATAGTTTGATGTATTTGTTCTGTGTTGTTTTAGGGTGGCCCTGGAGCTTCGCCAAGTGTCAGCCATCCAGTGGAGCTGGCAAGTAGGTCAGTGGCACACGACACCATCATCACCTCATACATGACCTTTGCTTTTTTTTTTAAAATCTATCAATAAATCTCCATTTTTCTTGCGGTCAGCTCTGCTATTTGGGGCCTTCGCGTGTTGCATGTTCAGTTTGTACAGCCTGATGCCCGTGGTCATAAAGGAAAGCAGCGCCGCCGCCGTCAACCTGTCCATGCTCACCGCCGACGTCTTCAGCATCTTTTGCGGCATCTTCATCTTCCACTACAATGTGAGTAGTGAGGGGAGGCCCTGATGACCGTGACGAAGACGACAAGGGCAAAAACCGTGGGAAGATGGTAATGACACTTGCCAATGCGGACGAAGACCATGAAGATGACAACGATGGTGATTTCCAAAACAAGGATGAAGATAATCAGGATGACAACCTCGACGGCGATGAGAAGATGATGATGAAGACGATGATGAATAATGTAGACGAAGCCTCGCATGGTGGGATGCCTCCAAATGGCGCGAGGTGGAACGCCGGGGCTTTTGGGCCCCAGACACGGCTAAATGCCCACCAGCCGGCGGGGAAGGAGGTGGGGTCTCACCAGAAGGTGACGCGCTCAGCGCTTGCCCCACCGGAACAGAGGGGAGTGGGAGTCGCCGCCCCACAACCCTCCGTAAACAATAATCAGGCGAGGGCCCTTCCGGGGCCCGCACTGGGTGTGAGGCATCAGCGAGAGTCGTACCGGGTGTGGGATCCGGGAGGAGGGGTGGGGGGCAAGTCTCTGATGGGGGCCAATTTCCCAGGAGGAGGAGGATGGTGAAGGATGAAGAAAGATGATGATGATGATGAAGACGCCCGAGAGCATGTCACCGTGCCTTCTGAACGAGTTAATAAGTAACTGAAGAATTCAAGTGGTGTCAACTCAACCCTTTCCTCACTAACTCACGACTGTCACATGACTCTCATTTCTGGACATGCAAACATGCTGGCTTCACACCCTACTTTGAAACATTAACCCTGGTTTAAAACCCAAAAAAGGCCAAGCCTATTGTGAGGCCCTACTTTCAAAACTGAAACTTGAACACTTGTTTGAAACCTTAACCCTTGTTTAAAAGGCTACTTTGAAACCTAACTCTTCTTTGAAACCCTAATCATGGCTTGAAACACCCCTACTTTGTAACCTGAAGACATACCTTGATATCCTAACCCTGGGTAAAGAAAAACCCTCCTTTAGAACCCGAAACTCTTTTAAAACTCAAAATTGAAGCCCCAACCCTGGCTTGGGACCCTACTTTAAAACCATAACCAGTGTTAAAAACCCTATTTTGAAACCTGAACCCTAATCTTATATTTTAGTTTCAAAGCCACATTTGAAATTCTAATTCTGTCTTGAAATCCTGCTTTGAAACATTAACCCTCTTTTGGAACCCTACTCTGAAACCCGTACCGTTTCCCTCAGTTCTCAGGTTTGTACGTGGTGTCCCTGGTGGTTATCTTTGTTGGCTTCATCACCTTCAACGCTGTACCCATCGACCCGTCCTCCTCCAACTGTGAGAGGGGTAGCCATGACAACACTGCTCAACCATCCAACCAGGAAGTGGCGGTGATCGGAGAGAAGCAGTATATGAGAATTCCAGTTGACTGCACTCGATTGTGAAACTTCAAATTTTTTTTTCCAGATTTGTTCCTTACGCCACAACTGTTGAAAAGCTTGAAAGCCAAAAACCCAACTTTTGTTTGAAACCCGAAGTCCAGTTTGAAACGCTTACTTAACTCATTCACTCCCACATACGTTTTAAAACGTCTTTTCAGACTTGGTCCACAATTGGCTGGTACTGAAAGAATTAACACCCTAGACCAGGGTTCAACCCAAAATGTTGAAACAGCCATATAGGACCAAAAAAAAAAGAATGACTGGAGCCGCACAAAAATAAAAGCCTTCTATAATACTTACAATGAAGGAAACACATGCTGTATGTATGTAGGACATTGGACTGTCTCAGAATTGTTTGTCATTTATTCCTTTGTTGTGTGTTCACAAACGCCCCCATAGAATTTATTTTGTGACTTCCTCGCTTGATTTTTTGTTTTGATGCATTATTTTCACTTTTCTTAGTTTGAGGTGATCATTAATTTTCGTTTTTCGGAGGCTGTCTTTGAACGGAGCAGCTCCGGCCTCCCTGTGTGGAGATTGCATGTTCTCCCGGGGCCTGCGTGGGTTTTCTCCGGGTGCTCCGGTTTCCTCCCACATTCCAAAAAAAACATGCATGGCAGGCTGATTGAACACGCTAAAATTGTCCCTAGGTGTGAGTGTGAGTGCGCATGGTTGTTCGTCTCTGTGTGCCCTGCGATTGGCTGGCAACCAATTCAGGGTGTCCCCCGCCTACTGCCCGAAGACGGCTGGAATAGGCTCCAGTACCCCCCGCGACCCTAGTGAGGATTAAGCGGTTCGGAAAATGAATGAATGAATGAATGAATGTCTTTGAACGCCTCTCGAGTCGAACGAGAAGAGATAATGCACGGAGTGGGACGCAGACGTGTCTCTGTCGAGACCGTTAAAAGCATAAATAAAGTGTACGTTTTTTAAAAAACCAACACCACAGCTCTCCTTTTTCGGAGCTGCAACATGTATCTATATCTATTTGAGCTATATTAACCTGCTATCAAAAACTTTTTCCATTTTCAAACATTTTTTATATAGCTCAATGAAGCCACTAGATGTTGCTAAAGAGCCGCATGCGACTCTGAAGCCGTGTGTTGCCGACCCCCGCCCTAGACCTAATTTGAATGACACTTCAATCGCAAGTGTGAAGTCATTTTAAAAGTTGAAGTACAACAGAGAATTACTTCATTCAACTCCTTACTGTCACTTTATTTATTGTAGATCATTTTTTCCAACAGAGTGATATTTCCTTTAAAAAAAAACAACAACCAACCAATCAAAAAAATATTTTTTTGAATTGATTATAACAGATTGAAACAGTTGATTTTATTCGTGATTTCATTAACAGCAAATCAACTTTTTACATTCAATCCACCTGCAAATCTGACTGAAATGTCACATTTCATCATGAAAAAGTTTAATTAAATGCAAATAGTTCATGTTTTCATGCAATGTGCTGTAACTTGTAGATGTAATATAAGAAAAAATGTTTACCAGAAAAGTGATTAAATGTTAAAAGGTAACGTGACTCAGGCTGCTCAATGTTCTTCAGCAATAAAATAAAAACATTAAAAACATGCCAAGTGGTGCAAATCATCAACGCTTTAAAGCAAAGACAATAAATCCTACCATTAAATGGTGAGCTCATTTGCTTATCTTACCCTAGCATAAAGACAGGAATTAGACAATCGAGTAAAAACTCACTTTATTAGGTACGCCACCTAAAGCAATCCCCCCAGTTTCTCAGGCTTTGCCACTGATGGGCAAGGGCGGAATGTTCAGAGACTCCAAAGACGAGCGCACCTCTGGAAGAAGTTCTTCCTTGTCACTGAAGAGAAACGAAACAAACCAACCCGTCAAATCGCAAGCAGGTCAAGAACTCGCGTCATAGTGCCACCTACATGACGGGAGACAGACGCAGACATTGCAGCATGGTCACCACCAATGTGACCACTCTAGAACAGACCCTGGTACTGATCTGAGTAGTACCAACCCAGATACTGGTAATCTCGTACGAATCAAAGTACGGACAATAATAGCACCAATCCAGGTACTTATTCTAGTACTGATCCTGATTTTAGTATTGAGTGCAGTACAGATCCAAGCACTCACAACAGTACTGATTGTTGTACTGATCCTAGTCCAAATAGTGGTGCTAATTCCAGTACCAAGCCAGGCACTTAATGCAGTTCCAATTCTTGTACTAATTGAAGTACTGGAAGAGGTCTTAATTCTCGTGCCAACTAAAATACTTATGCTAACACAGATCTTAGTACTGCCCAGCACTAAATGCAGTACAGAGTCTTCAAAGTGCTGACGGTGTTAATAATTCTACAAATGACCCTAGAAGTGATCCTTGTACAGACCTCGGCACTGACTGGAGTATGACCCAAGATAGAGCTTTTAGTTTTGTCGTTTGGAGTGAGGCTAGGAGTTGTGTCTAGCGCGATGGCTCCACCCACCTGACAACAGAGGCTCTGCGGGGCAGGCTCAGACGTCTCAGCATGGTCACCACTAGTGTGGACACCACCACGGTGCAAATGGCCGCCAGGGTCAGGAGAACAATGAAGGCTAAACACCACCAAAGACAAGACAAACATAGAATTGATATTGCTAATACAATTAATACAGTATATTAGGTCCTCTGTAAGGGCTTGGACTTTGGAGCCAGAAGGTGAAGGGTTTGAGTCCCATTTTGGACAAATTTGTAAAAATGGCAGCTTGTTGCTTCCTGGCCGTTGTTGAGGTGCCACGCTATACAAAGTTCTGTTTGTGCGCCTCTTTCACTCTTCTACTTGACAGTCCTTCAAGGCAGTCAGAGCGTTTTCAAACCGTTTCCTCATTCAACTGAAGATGACTCGGCAACGGGAGCAACTGGTAGTTCAGCATCTTGCTCAAGGGCACTTTTGCATGGTCAAGGGGGGCTCAGAATCAAACACACAAGCTTTAGGTTGGGAGTGGACAACTATCAACTGGTGAATGCCGCCAACTGGGGGTGGAGCTCCCCAGGGGTCAATACTCGGACCCCAACTCGTTCTTTGTATGGTGGCGGTGGGAGTTTGAGCTTCTTTCCCATGTTGTCACAATCGGTTTAGATGCTAACCGGAAGTGAACGTACCAGTTAACGTAAAGCGGAAGCACCGAGTCCATTGGTTTAAAAACAAATTTGAACTAGCTGCCGTATGATGTGTGGATTATGAGGATTTACCGGCGGTCCATCGGCTGCGTGTTTTATCCCGACCTGCAAAGTAACCTGAAGGAACAAAAAAAGGGGAACATGAGACACCATAACAGACAAAAAGTTTGGCAGGTTCTGGTACCCATCCTGGTTCTGTTGCTTGTATTCACCTTGGTACTAAATATATAGTGTGGCTCATGGTTCTGAGCGGGTATGTAGTACTGTACCTTGTACTGACAACTGCACTAATTGTAGTACTGACCAATATACTAAATATTGGACTGAACATAATACTGATACTAGAACAAAATGAAGAATTAAAATTCTGATGTTAGCACTTCATAATAATCCTGTTATTGAGCTGAATGTCAACCCAGGTAATAAAAATAGCACAGAATGTAGCATGGGTAGATCCTTGGTTGGTACTAATTCAAGTACCAACCAAGGGTTTAAACATAGCACCGTACTAACTTAAATGCAGACACTGCTACTTATACTAGCATTGACACCGTTACTCCCATGACTAAATCTAGCAACTATCCTGGCGCTCACCCAACTACCAACTCCGGTACTAAATATAGCACTGAACGTAACGCTGACCCTCATACCGACAAAGAAATAAAGTATAGTACCGACCCTTAAATTCACAGTGGTATTAAATCTAGTGCTAACAATGGTATTTTTCCTCATATTGATAATTGTACTGTTCTCTTTACCAAGCATGGTACCAGTTGTAATACCGGAAGTGGCAATGTACAGTACCGCTAGACTGTATGTGTTTGTATCATTCACTTCCTGTTTTAATATACGGTTTTCACTATATTTTCTTATTGTATTAGTTATGTTTCTGTTATATATAAAGTGCTTTGTTACAGCTGCAGCTGTTGTGAAATGTGCTTGTAAAGTTGCATTATATTGTATTGTACTAATGGTAATTATTAAATCTTAGTACCGATCCTGTTAAACAGCTGACCCAGTTCATAATTATTGAATGTATCACTAATCCGAGGACCAAATCTTACACGGATGCTATTACTGACCCTGGTTCTGAGCCAAGTGCCAACCTTGATAATAAATCCAGTCCCAAAACTTGGCCCAATATGAATAATGACCGGAGTACTGATTCAAGTACCAATCCCGTTCCTGATCTAGTACAGACGACCATGGTGAGAACGAAAATAAAAGTGGGCCGTTACCATCTGTGGCGCCGCTGCATCGGGTCTGACACTCCTCAGCGCTGCTGTATTGGTTTTTGTTGCCACCACAACCTCCATAGATGAATGATTGACAGCTGCCTGTGGCCGGGTCGTAGTAAAACTTGGGGAAGGCGGCGCGGCAGGGACCCGGGTCAGGAGATGACAAACAGTCGTCTTCTGAAACTAAACAAAAAAAATACAGTATATATACAATATATATACTGCATCTAACGTTCAAGGGCAGAACTTGTTTGAGGTCATCTGACTAGAAAGACAAAGCGGGCAAAGTTGAAAGAAGTCAGAGAGTACCTGAAGGCGAATCAGATGAGTCAAGCTTCTTGGGGGTGGGACCGACGCTCACTGCAGGACACACACAAACGTGCGCCCGCACACACACACACACACACACACACACACACACGCACTCGCACTTTGTAAAGTATTATCTCAAATCGCAATACTAGGGGAAAAAAAATATATTGCAATTATATTACTTTTCAAAATGGTCCAGCCCTAAACTAAGGTAAGAAATCTGGAGAACTCAACCCATTTAATACATGCCAGGTACTACATCTCACAATGACCCTTGAACTAAATCTATCACTGAACCTAGCACTAAAACTAGTAGCACTGAAGCAGATGTATTATTGATGGTAGTATTGTCGTTACCGTGGCAAGTATCCAAGCAGCTCTGTTGGCTGTCGTAGTTGTTCTTGTTGCCTCTGCAGCCTCCGTAGATGAAAGTCTTGCATTTGCGCGCCTGGCTGTCGTAGTACCAGGCCCGGAAGGCCGCCCTGCACGGACCCGCCATCGGCTCGGCCTCACACCGGTCTAATGGGCCCACAGCAAGTGAAAGTCACCCATGTGAACCGGTACCCCAACCATGGCCACTAAATGCCACCACTGTTCAACTTCTTTGTTTGAGAGCGCAAAAAAATAAAATAAAAAGAGGATATTAAACCAAAGTATCATACCAGAATAGTCCTCAGCAGAGAGCACTACAGGACAGAGAAGAGAAAGTGAGAGATGTGTCACAGTACTGTACACTATCGCTGTACTTCATGAATACATCAATATATCAATAATCTCTCCGTATCAAGGCAACCAGTCACTCACACTTTACCTTTATCCTCGACAAGATCCCACAGTTCACCTGCAAAGACAAAATGATGAGTACTGATCCTGGTACTGGTCCAATTATTTACAGTTGTACTAAATCTAGCACCAAATCAAATACTAATCCTTGTTGTAGTCCGAATACTGATAGTTGTTCCTAATCTTACTAAATACTACTAAATACAGTGCCAAAATGAACACAATGACCCTAATACTCATCGTGGTCTGAGTACAGATAGTTGTAATGAATCTAGTACCCGTCCTGGTACCAAATATAGTTCCAAATTTAGTCATGATACAATTACCAATCCTGGAACTGGTTCGAGTTCCGAGAGCTGCGCTGAATTTAGTTCCAACCCTGGTGCTGATCCTACTAAAGACAACACCAGTATGGGTATGAGGATCAGTAGTTGTACTGGTTTAGTATGATCTGAGTCTTTATACAGATCCTGCTAATGAATACAATACCAATGCTAGCATGGCAATAGTTGTACTGATCCGAGTAGAGACCCTGGTACTGAGCACAACACCGAACGTGGCACTTGTACGAGTACTGACAGCTGTGCTAAAATCTTTGTACCAATATCCTGCTAAGATATCATGAAGACTACAAGCCAAGCAAATATATTGTTGCTGTGTTCAGCCGACACTGTGCTGCTACTTCTGCTAGCCACATTCTAACAGCACTAGAGCAAACTTAGTTTTGTTGTCATCAAGTCCTTAACAAAACGCTAACACGCTATTCGCACAACTTCCACCGCTACACCTTGGAGCATTTTGAATGGTTGTGACTATTTACTTAGATCGGCAATGGGCTGCGCCATTCGAAGAGATTTCACTGAACTGCGAGGTGTCACCGCCATCGACGCTTCAGGAAGAACAGAACCTGAGGACAAAACCCGGGAGAGCTATCTTAGCTTTCTATCGTGTCGTGTACTCTTGTACCTTAACCCTGGAGAATCCAAGAAACATTTTCTTCTTTGGAAAATGATGAATTATACATTAAATGACTGCTATATGTCCTCTGAACACCAAAATATAAGTTTTTCAAATATTTAATGCTTTAATCCTAATTTACGATTAGGGCCAAATTTGAGCCTTTGGAATTTAACGGTAGCATTTGAGTAGCAAAATGTGTAGGGGCCAAATTTGACCCCGTGAGTTCTCCAGGGTTAAAGTTAAATTGAAACATTAGCTTTTGTGACAGAAGTACTACGGCAAGCCGTTTGAGCTGTACTACTGTGCATTCGTTGACCCCCTACTAGTGACGTGCTACCTCTTAAATGGCACACGTAGTACCTTAAGAAGGATACCAAGGATATGGAATAAAAGTGCAAATGGATTTCTCAGCTGGTGTTTCTTTTCTGAAGACTCCCCCGTCTTGGCCACTGTAACCTGAGGCTCTGTGGCGCAATGGATAGTGCGTTGGACTTCTAGTCACACTATATCAGACATTCGAAGGTTGTGGGTTTGAGTCCCACCAGAGTTGACTTAACGTTTTCCACATATCTAAACACACGGGTTTTCATTTTTTTTAATTATTCATAAATTCCACGATAAATAATTCACCACTTATTTAAACAACGGATTCAGAAATGTTGAATTTCAAAAATGAACCATCTTTTGGTTAATGCATTATTTTAAACGGATCATTTCACAAATCTCTTTTAGTTTAACATTTACAAGAACTTCAGTTTTTAAAAAGTCAATGTAAAGTTGTTCATTTTTTTCCTATTTTTTTCAGTGCCTTATTTGCAGTTAATTATTAAACAAATGTCTTAAAAAGTTGCACGAATACTAATATTTTTCTATTTCATTATTTACAAGAAATTAATCAAGGAATTATTTAAAATAATACTGCATGCATGTACAAACATGTAACTAATTTCTTGCATCTAATTTTCAATAAATGAATGCTAATTAACGTTAACGTTAAATTATTTGAATTTATTCTTTACACTTAACCATATTTAAATGTTAAACTATATGTAAAGTTCTCCTGAAGATTTATTTAGTAAGATAATAAATTGACCAATTATTTAATGACTTAACTCTGGTCTAACCATTGACTTTAAACAGCAAGATTTAAAAATAAATAAATGAACAAAGGGTCACCTGTGACTCCATTACAAGTGGCCTCGCAGTCTTCGCGGCTCTCGAAGTTGTTGGCGTTGGCATCACAGCCGCCGTACGTGAAACTGCGGCACGTCTGGTTGACGACGTCGTAGTAGAATTTGGGGAAGGCGGCGCGACACGATCCGACCTTCTTGGGCTGGAGACAGGGATCTGAAACAAGAATCCACATACAGTCGTCGAGTCAAACAACACTGAAAGGGCAGCTGGTCTTTTACCCAAGGGTCATGAGAAGTGCAGATTTCAATTCTGATAACCGATGAATTAATAAAATATATACTATGAATAAAATAACTTTTTTTGGGGGCCCTTAATGAGCAAAGATATGAATGAAAGGCAGAATATTTGACTATTTTACATTAACTTGTCTACAATAGTACAAAATCTGAAAAATCTGACAGTTTTAAGGGTGTGTGTGTGTGCGTGTGTGGGGCAGGGCGTCGACGTTCAAACGTGATTATCTTTGTCATCCGTTGTAATGTCTAAAAAATAAACAAAACAAACAGTGCCAATGTCACTTGAATCATCGGCCAGGCCCAAGTTTGCACTGCTCCACTTAGTGTTTGCGTTGGTGTTGGTTCAGACGTTCACACTGACAAAAGACAAAAAAGAAAACAAGCAAAGAAAAATTTCCACGGAGGTGACATCTCACCTCAATCCTTTTATTTGCGTGCGGATCGGCTTTGTTTCTGTTTATAGGGGTCATATTGCGAGATGGAAGGAGCCAGACCAACCGGTCTGACATGCCCACACATTGTTGAGAATGACAAATATGTTCCCAGACAATTGCATGAGGCCGTGTGGTACAGCATTCCGACCGTAAATGTAATAAGTATGACCTTGGTTTCTCGGTAATTTTGAGTAACTATCATTATTCTAAGTGAGGCAATAAAATCCCATTGTTGGGTGCATAGAAAGTCAAAGAGAACATTTGCATTTGTTCAGATTCCCATATCATTTGAAGGCAACGTGAGCCACCGCGTGGTTCCCCACCCTGCTGCCTTTGCCTCCCAAGTCCTGTGTGTGTGTGCATGCGCCGGACACATCATCGCATCTCGTAATTTCATACATTAATTTTTCAGTATTTTTTTACACTGTCATACTCAGTTTTGTTCCCACCTGACCTAAAATTTAGACCCACTGTGGTAGTTTCTGTTGTTATTTTTATTTATCTATTAATTTTACATAACCAATACTTAAGCCATTCTTTACGTTTTTGCGTCTGATGGCGGCGAACCGGGTGGGGCGGCGGGTCAACAAGGTGTGCAACCACCAGTCGCACATTGTTGAGAATGACAAATATGTTCCCAGACAATTGCATGAGGCCGGAAATGAATAAATCAAAATAAATGAGATGAAGGGTGTGCTCGTGTTGATCGAAATGTTGGAGCCTCCATTACTTCCTGTTATGTCAGTTTAACAGTTGGGCAACTTAATAATAACAATTCCCATGCAGTGTTTCAATAAGGAAAGGTTTTGCCTTTTCGGTGGCAAATGAACTCATGAATTGATTGACTGATAAGATGTGAGCTGGCGCGCAAAATGCATGTTTTCTTACCTCCAACAAGGAAGTAACAGTACATTGTCGAGCTTGTTTGTTTCAGGGGATTTTGGTAGACAGAAGATCCGCAACCGTTGTGACCACAATACAGTATTATTTTGTAAACATATGGCACATTCGACATGGTTCTGCCATTTTCTCTCATTTGTCCGTGAATAAAAATTGAGAAAATAGTCATATGCAGGAGGTGTGAGCAAAATTTGGATTGTTGGGCCTTGAGGGAAGTCAAGTAAGTGGCATTCTGGATTAACTTGTACATTAATTAAACTCCATATATCCTTAATTTAGGGCACCAACAATAAAGTGTGAGCTGATATAAATGTTTTTTTTGTATAATTACAAAATAAGTAGAGAGGTATTTTGTAACTTATTTACTATATTTTATATATATATATATATATATATATATATATATATATATATATATACACACTTATTATTTTCCAAATGAACAAAATGAATATTACCATTAAAATCTGGCTCAAAATTAATCATGCAAGTTGTTCCTAAATGATTCAATGACAAATGTGGGGGTTAATTGATATGCATGTATATGTACAAATTACAAAAAAAGTTTTAGTATTGAAACCAACTCCTTTACTGTAGCAAATAAAAAAAACCTTACTCTGAAATATACCCAAGTAGAAAAGTTCTTTTCGAGAAAGAAAAGTCAAGTTTTGATAAATTGACACAATGGGAAAAATATATTATGTACTTAAATTCAGTAGCTAATCCTTCGTACTTCCAAGTATATGTACCTCGTTACTTCCCACCACTGTGTAGTACAGCACTTAATGACAACATTTATATAGTTGGTTCTTACTTGTGTCATTTTTGGAGGGTTGCGAGGCCTCCGCGAGTGGGACGGCAAGCAACAGCTGGTCGTCGGTCTTATTTCTGGAAGGTTTCGAGTTCTCAACAAGCGGGACGGCCTTCAGTGGCTTCTTCCATCCGACCAGCTGAAACTGGGAGTTGGGACTCGGCTCGCACACGTTGTGGCCGCCGAACAAGCACCTCACCAGCAGGCACTGCGCCGGGCCGTCAGCCGGGAAGCCCAGCAGAGCCATCTGGCAACGGAGATCATCGCAGCATTTCTCCCGGCAGTCCGCCGGGTCGGAGATATCCAAGCGTTCCACGATCGTAGCTCCGGCATCGAAGGACGGTGCTCCCAAGTCATTGTCTAATGGCCTCCAGTCGCAGGAAACAACCAGACCGACGCAGAGAGACCACAAAGCACACCCGAGGGGCGCTCGTTTCATGTTCATCTTCTTCTTTTATGTTAAAGCTAAAAAGAAGGCACCCGTAAGAAGACGAAAATAATCTCGTGGGCGACGATTCACTTCCTATTTCTTTATGTCGTAGCAGATTTAACCTGACTCACAGGTGAGGCTCTGGGCACGCCCACAGAAACTACGTGACTTTTTACAAACGAAATCATGTTTATTGATTTTTTTAAAATTTGATTCTATTGAATAAAATCCTTTACCACGACAACAGAAACAGTGAAACGTACCCGTCCCCGGTTATTTGCCATTTTATTTGCTGTTTGAATTTCAAAGAAACTACAAACACCTACCACGTGATGTGTTCTAGCCAATCAGCAAAGAGTATTGCTCAACAATACAAACAATAATTACATAAAAATTCACCCCTATTGTAAGAGACTGTACAAATATAAGATAAGATATCCTTTATTCGTCCCACACTGGGGAAATTTACAGCCTCCAGCAGCAAGAATGTATGTAGAAAGAAGAAAGGAGAAAGAGAAAAAAAAAACAACAAACATCTTTCACTTAAATGCAATATGAACACAAATGGATAAATATATTATATTATATTATATTATATTATATTATATTATATTATATTATATTATATTATATTATATTATATTATTATATTTAAGGGCAGCCCGGTAGTCCAGTGGTTAGCACGTCGGCTTCACAGTGCAGAGGTACCGGGTTCGATTCCAGCTCCGGCCTCCCTGTGTGGAGTTTGCATGTTCTCCCTGGGCCTGCGTGGGTTTTCTCCGGGTGCTCCGGTTTCCTCCCACATTCCAAAAATATGCATGGCAGGCTGATTGAACACTCTAAATTGTCCCTAGGTGTGAGTGTGAGCGTGGATGGTTGTTCGTCTATGTGTGCCCTGCGATTGGCTGGCAACCGATTCAGGGTGTCCCCCGCCTACTGCCCGAAGACAGCTGGGATAGGCTCCAGCACCCCCGCGACCCTAGTGAGGATCAAGCGGCTCGGAAAAAAAAAAAAAACAACAAACATCTTTCACTTAAATGCAATATGAACACAAATGGATAAATATATTATATTATATTATATTATATTATATTATATTATATTATATTATATTATATTATATTATATTATATTATATTATATTATTATATTTAAGGGCAGCCCGGTAGTCCAGTGGTTAGCACGTCGGCTTCACAGTGCAGAGGTACCGGGTTCGATTCCAGCTCCGGCCTCCCTGTGTGGAGTTTGCATGTTCTCCCTGGGCCTGCGTGGGTTTTCTCCGGGTGCTCCGGTTTCCTCCCACATTCCAAAAATATGCATGGCAGGCTGATTGAACACTCTAAATTGTCCCTAGGTGTGAGTGTGAGCGTGGATGGTTGTTCGTCTATGTGTGCCCTGCGATTGGCTGGCAACCGATTCAGGGTGTCCCCCGCCTACTGCCCGAAGACAGCTGGGATAGGCTCCAGCACCCCCGCGACCCTAGTGAGGATCAAGCGGCTCGGAAAATGTATGAATGAATGAATGAATATTATATTTAAATAGATATTTCTGTACATTAAACCATTCTATGAATATATATGCACACACATATACACATAAACACACTAGCTGGTTCGCCGCCCTCCAGGCGGCTCATCAGCTAGTTCCTGCGGAAGGCTGGTAAGGTGGGCCTTCGGGCCACAAAAGTGTTGTTGCTTGGTTCAACTTTTTGTTCATCTTCATTGCTTATCGCGAAAATAAAGAGATGTTTAGCTCTACTAAATAACTAACAATTTTATTGCAATGCTTGTGGGTAGACAACATTTTTTCGCTAAGATGCCCGCGCGATCGTAGTGAGCCACTGCCTGAGCGGCGCAGTGGCGGCACGCAGCGGCGCGGTGAAGTAGGTACGTTTTGAAAAGGGACAGACGGAAGGACAGACCGCGTGCGGGACGACGCGCAATATATATATAGATATATAGATAGAAGATGTGTGTTTACACACACATAAAATGTATTTATTGCATACAGTATATTATTCTTATTAACAAAAGGTGATGATTTGCAGTTAAGTCGCCAATTTATTCTTATTTTTTAAATTATTTTAAAGAATATAAGACATATAAGTCATATAAGACGCCACACATGATGGCGGCGTGGGTACCCGCAGCAGCTCCTCTCTCCTGTGGTTGAGAGGAAATAAATTTTATCTGTGCTGTATGTTGCACATAGAGCACATTTGACAATAAAGTTGACTTGACTTGACTTGACACACATACTGCGTGACCTTTCCCAGCAAATCATCAAAAAGTATTGCTCATCATGGAAAAACGCATTGAATGACATATTGCTGAATCTTGAATAGAAATACTGTACTGTTTCGATCATGAATGTCTATACACAGCTGTAAAAAAGGATTCTAAGTTCAAAGTAATAATGTTCATGGGTAAAATAAAATTATAAATCTTGAGTATCTCGTTTGATCTCCTAAATTAATCAAATAATATGTGCTATTCAAGGGTCATAAAGTATGTTAATGCAACACGTTCAATTATGAGTCATCACTCTATTATTATTTTAATAATTATATTTTTTTTGTATTGACACGTCATTTAAATTGGAAAATACATTTACATAAACTTTGTCAACGTAACGACGAATGAAAAAAAATATTAATCAGACGTTCCATTTCAGTTACATCATCATAAATAATAATTACACATTACGTATTAAACTAACCCGCGGGGGGGGGGGGGGCGCTGTTCCTCTTCTTTTCTTTTGCCAAGCGAAAATTCATGGAAAGAGTCGGCGCTAGGACGCATCGGGGAAACGTACCTTTATGCTGCATTTAGTGTCTATTCGTCAATTACAACATCCAAAACTAATTCCGTTTGGTACAGCATTCCGACCGTAAATGTAATAAGTATGACCTTGGTTTCTCGGTAATTTTGAGTAACTATCATTATTCTAAGTGAGGCAATAAAATCCCATTGTTGGGTGCATAGAAAGTCAAAGAGAACATTTGCATTTGTTCAGATTCCCATATCATTTGAAGGCAACGTGAGCCACCGCGTGGTTCCCCACCCTGCTGCCTTTGCCTCCCAAGTCCTGTGTGTGTGTGCATGCGCCGGACACATCATCGCATCTCGTAATTTCATACATTAATTTTTCAGTATTTTTTTACACTGTCATACTCAGTTTTGTTCCCACCTGACCTAAAATTTAGACCCACTGTGGTAGTTTCTGTTGTTATTTTTATTTATCTATTAATTTTACATAACCAATACTTAAGCCATTCTTTACGTTTTTGCGTCTGATGGCGGCGAACCGGGTGGGGCGGCGGGTCAACAAGGTGTGCAACCACCAGTCGCCCAACCGGGCCCGCGGGGGAGGCGGCGGGCGCGAGCCGGGCGGCCACAGCCTGCAGAGGCGCCAGGCTCGAGTTACTGTCAAGTACAATCGCAAAGAGCTCCAGAGGAGGCTGGACGTGGAGAAGTGGATCGACTGCGGCCTGGACGAGCTCTACAGGGGCCGGGTGAGTACCGACTACGTGCTGTGCTGTCGTGGCCCTGATGAACTGCCGTTGCCAACCAAAACAGCAGCACAGAGAGAAGGAAACTCTCTGACAGACAAATCTAAATGTGGAGTCCTAAACCTACTACCATCCATCCATTCATTTTTTGAAATACTACAAATACTACTCTATTACAATTCCTACTTTCTACTACTAACACACTACACTTTGACCGCAATTACTAAAACAATCACAAACAATTATCACCACACAACTACGACTACTACTTCTACAATTAGTTCTACCAGTACTACTGTTTGCAAAAAAAAAAAAAGAAACCAAAAGAAGATCAGATCAACAGTCTGCTTTCACAGAGGATTCCAGAAATCTGAGAAGATATACTGTTGAGAGACTAAAATGTCAAGGATTTGGACAGTTTTAATTGAATGAAAGATCTTTTAGCAGTTAATCCATGATCCAAAATATTTATTGATTAATTTGATGATGGATTGGTTGTCGATTCATCATTGCACCTTTGGACTGCTATTATTATTTTACTACTACTATTATGCTATTTTTAATGACGAGGTCCATCCATCCATCCATCCATCCATCCGTGACAGACACATCGATACTATTAGTGTCATATTGTATGAATGCCCTGAAAAACAAGAAGCCATTTGAATATAAACTGTGCAGATGGAATTGTTTTATTTTGTATCAGAGTATGAAGATAAATTGTTTGTTCGATCAAAAAAAAAAAGTCCAACATTGTGAAAGGTCTCACAGAGGATTGGAAGAGTGTTTGCCGTGTTCAGGGTGGACACAAAGTGGAGCTGACAGCGCAGACACAGCTGCAGGCGGTGTGTGGGTGTGCGTGTGCGTGTGTAGCTGTGCAGACATCCAAGTAGTACTTTCTGACATCACACCGAGGACATTTTGGTCAGTTGCCGTTAGGTTGCCACCCGCCGTGGTCGGCTCGAGACTTTTTATTGTTGCGTCGTATCCGAATGACGTATATACTCCAAGTACAAGTATCCCTACAGCTATTACACCAACTACATGACTGCGAGCACAACTACGCACCACTTGTACTACTACTCTCACCGCAGTTTTTAGTCATGCCATGCTCTTCGGACTTACAAACTCACAAATATACAAAACATATACAAACGGCACCGCTACTGCTTCTTCAACACACGATTACTACGACAACTACTGCTTCACTACCAAGACTTCGACTACAACCGCGACTGCTCATCGGAAGAACATTGTTACGACTGCAGTCTTACTTTTAATAATGCAGCCATCTGCCCGCGACTACGACTACTACAGTATTAAAAACACGAAAATAATATTGTAACACACTTGAATTTCTATTACAACTACAATCTCCACTTCTACATATTAGTAATATTACTGCTACGAGTAGTAATACTACTTCTCGAAAGTTCATTTTGAGGCCCGTATTCATTTGAAATGTACTCGAATCACATCAACCGTTTTCCTTTCCCTTCATTCCTTTTTTTTTTTATGCGGTCCATCTTTGATCAAATGTGGGCGAGGTTATAAACGTGACAGAAACAAGAAAAAGTCACACCGGGCTTTTAGATTGATAATTTGAGTGTCCAAATGGTTGTCTTTGTTCATCTTAGACACACAAACACACACACACACCCACACACTCTGTGATGCATAATAGATGAAGGTAAGGAGCCAGAGGAAGACAATTATTTGTCCCCTGATGTTACCCAGTTAAAGCATGCGTGTGCGTGCGTGTGTACTGTCTGTTAGTGTGAATGTGTGTGTGTGTGTTCATGTGTCCAGTGATAAATAGATAATTACATCTGCCCTGATTGCTTCATTTCCTGTCAAACATTCCATCTGGGCACATAACATGCACATACAGCTGAGAATGTTGTGACAATTTGTACACAAACTCCAGATGCTTCGTCTACTGCTGTGTGTATCAAGCTCCAGCTATGGCAGCACACACACACACACATTTTTTTTAGTCTCCAGAGGTACACATCACTACAGACAAATAGACACTTACAGATAAATATACACAATCCTCACACATATTAATACATACACCCAAATGCACACAGACACACACGCACATGCTTGCACTAATCCATCAGTGCGTACAATAAACGTACACACACTGGTGATGACACACGAACAATCGCCGCTAAGGTGATGATGTTCCATTGGTGATGTCATAATGGCGATGAGAGTTTTTGTTCAACTAGTCATCAACCAATGAAACAACGGGGCAGCCAATTGGGGAAGCCTCTCACACGCAAATAAAGACCAACTGGAAGCAGACAAAGAAAAAGACAGATGCTAACAGCTATTAGTGCTATTGATTTATTAGCTTGACATCTGTCTGTGTTGTGTGTGTGGGGGGGGGCGTGGGGGCGATCGTGTGTCCGTCAGTTGTGATATATGGACCCTTCTTGATGGCCCCCATTCATTTCCCCATATGCACATTCACACACGCAGATACGCTACTACTGCGAATACAACTGCTGTTTTTAGTATTACTGTACTACTACTACTACTACTAGACTACTATTTACACCACTACCGACTCCTATGACTATACTATCACTGGTACTTGTCCGACTCCAGCGGGCGCTTCTATTGTTACTCCACCTCTTACTGCAACTGCTACTGTTATCACTAGTAATGGTACACCACTACTAATATTACTAAGGTACTTCTACTACTACTTGTGATGTTAAAACGTGTACACGATGAATGCGGGCGTGTGTTTTTGTCTTTTGTTGCAGCGTGGTGTGTTTCCTAGTTTGTACCTTCCCCCACACCATACACACTCGTATACACAACTCACACAGATGCACACAAAGAAGTCAGCATTAACCTAACGAGGTCAAATGGAGCTTCTATTATGGACCAACACACAGCTTAGTGTGAGTGTGCGTGTGTGTGTGTGTGTGTGTGTGTGTGTGTGTGTGTGTGTGTGTGTGTGTAAAACAACACTTGCTGACACCACAAATCAGTCTCTGAATGCTAATCTGAACATGCGCACACTTCATCAGTTGGACGTGATGACATCACACTGAAGACTGCAGCAGATAAACAACAGGGGGGCGGAGCCTAGTACTAGCATCCAAACACACACCTCTGATGATTTTGGTGAGAAAGTTTTGTGATCACAAGCCGTGTTTGTTGCAATAATAATATCACAGTTGGTGAGACCCTCACTTATGAGTAATCAACATATATACCCTGTTTTGACACGCACGAACATGTACCCAGCACACACTCATCTGTCACACACGTGTCCTTGGCTACTGACCTTATATGGAAAGAACAGACGGAGAATGTCACAGGAAAGTCATGTAGCAAAGGAATGGCAAATAAACCCACACTGCACCTCTGTGTGTGCGCGAGTGTGAGAAAGGTAAACACGCTTCCATCTGCACGCCTGAGTCAATGAAATAATTAAACGTACCTGCGACCTTCTTTCATCTCCCTTCTGTTGAGTCTGTCTCCCCCTGTGGGCTCCCTGAGGAAGTGCAATAGTATATTTGGCACTTTTAGCACGTTCGGCTGTTGTGAGGAAATTATGATAGACTGACCTTTGGTGTTGTTGATGATGATGATGATGATGATCAGGAGGAGGACATGCCCGAGGAGGTGAACATCGACGATCTTCTGGACCTGAAGACGGATGCTGAGAGGACACACAGACTGCAGGTGGCGCTCTTCTACTTCTTCTCAATTCTTTGACTGAATTTAAGAATTTAACAATGAGACACATACAATGCTCAAAAGTCCATATTGTTAGCTTTTGGCCTATAGATTGATCACTACTCTTTCTAATAGAGTAATAGTACTTTTACTAATTCTTGAAGTGTCCAGAATCAATGCCTTTTTGTGTTGTGTCCTCACATATATTCATTTGTGTGTGTGTGTGTGCGCGTGTGCGTGTGGGTGTGTGTGTGTGTGTGCGTGTGTGTGTGTTCGTGTGTGTCCATTCCAGGAGATTCTTCACTCGTGCAACAACAACACTGAGGTAAACAAAACATCCCCAACAAACAACTTGCAAAATGTTGCAATCCTTATGATGCGCAATATTAGCATCTAAGTACAGTGGTACCTTGACTTACCCCAGCTTTCAAGTTGTTTGAGTTTTGAACCATCACTTGGTAAATTTTTTTGCATTGTGTTGCAAGCAAAAAAAAAAGATAGGTCATGTGTTTAGCCAAACCACTTAACTTTGTCTTAGCATTCCGTGTAAGCATAAATTGTTACACATAATGTGAAACATCATCGATGAGCTAACAAAATAGCATCAATGTTGAGGTAGTTTTAAACCTTTAAACAACTGCAATTTAAATACAAACCGTACACAACAAATATGGACAGATCATGTAACAGGACTCCTTGGCATATTGTCTTTATCTTCTGCAAAAAACAACTGACATTACTGCAGCTTAGTTGTGATGGTCTTCTTCGTGATTTATTGTCAAATCTACGAGTAGTACGTTTGGATGTATTCCTGCATGTGTGTGCTTGGGTGGTCCCGGCAGGTGTTCATTGGGGATTTGGTTGCCAAACTTCATGGCCTCCAGAAGCAGGAGGAGCTGCACAACGACGGGATCGACCAACCACAGCTCCACATCTATCCCGCCCGTCCCGGATCGGCCGACAGGGAGATGCTGCACTGAGGAAGCGAGCGCACCCCTTCTACTAACCTCACGCTGGCCACCTGCCATGAGGAATCCCGGACCACAAAACAAGCACGCCCAAATCCTGCATCCATCCTCCTCCAAGTGTTTTCCTTCGTCCAAAACTTCAACCATGAGGCACAACAAACACAACCTCAAAAATATATCTCCCAGAACCAGCAAGAACCTCAAAGCACAACAAGAAGTGGACCATCAGAACTTTGATGATGATCCCAAATCTATCAATACACTTGACAAACAATCTGATCACTCTTTTTTGTTTTTCTTCATTTTTACATTTCATTTCCTGGTTTCGTGGACACACGCGCCTGTTTGAAACGTCAACATGTGATGTCACCTCGCAAGCACTCACAAAGCCGCGTGTGTGCACATGTGTCTGGATTTTCCTGTTTCGCACACAAATATTCATCACACGCTCCTCAGCCACAAGCCTTGTTTACGGCCACACGCACACTCATAAAATACACACAAATGGACGTACAACATACACATTCACATATAACACAGACATGACATGATACATCCTACGTGATACATAACTCGCACACAATTTTCAATATATGCCAAGGAATTTACACACTGCATACACTCATGCCTAATCAACTCAGATTAAACATAATACACATGAACGCAAAATACACACATTATATATAACTCACAAAATACACGTGACTCACACATAGAATTTACATACATACATTTTCCGAACCGCTTTATCCTCACTAGGGTCGCGGGGGGTACTGGAGCCTATCCCAGCTGTCTCCAGGCAGTAGGTGGGGGACACCCCGAATTGGTTGCCAGCCAATCACAGGGCACACACAGACGAACAACCATGCACGCCCTCACTCACACCTAGGGATAATCTAGAGCAGGGGTGTCCAAACTTTTTGCCAAGGGGGCCAGATTTTATGTGGTAAAATGTCGGGGGGCCGACCTTGGCTGACATTCTTTACATTGAACAACAATATTGTTCAGCAAATTTTAGTAAGCCAGTCTGTTTCACATTTCCATTTTTATTTTAATTTCAACAATCTTAAGAATTTCTTTTGGTTCATTTGAAACAGGTATATCACATGCAACTGCTTATTCACTTGACTTTTTCTTAAACAGAAGTCTCCTGATTGCAAATTGATTGATTTGAAACATAAAATGTATCACCATGACTTTTCAATAGTCACAAAACCTTTGACTCGAACAACAGGGAAATGAACAAGCAATACACATATCCACAACTGCAAGGATCATTTGAAATACGACATATCAGTCAATATAAACACGGAGTGATGTCTTGTTAACTCGTGAGTGATGCCCTCTAGTGTCTAAATGCTATTACTCATTTAGTGGATGCTATTACTCATTTAGCCACTAGAGGGAAGCAGTACTCTATGAAACATCACTCACCAGTCTACGAGACCTCAGTCAATGCAACACGTGTTCCATTGCGCCCAACCTGCGGGCCAGACGGCACTGATTTTATGACAGGGGCCGAGGGCCGGACTTTGGACATGCCTGATCTAGAGTGATCAATCAGCCTGCCATGCATGTTTTTGGAATGTGGGAGGAAACTGGAGAAAACCCACGCAGGCCCGGGGAGAACATGCAAACTCCACACAGGGAGGCCGGAGCTGGATTTGAACACGGTACCTTTGCACTGTGAAGTCGACGTGCTGACCACTGGACTACCGGGTCGCCCACACAGAATACATATTCATTTTATGTAATACAAACAGACATTCACACATTATGCACACGCACAAACATGATACAAACCAACCATACAGTATATATGATGCACACACATCGATTATACACGTTATACAAAATAGACAATACCCAAACACATTCACAAGACACGCTGCATGCATGCATACGAAACACACACAGATATCATTCAAAAGATACACACGCATATTATAGACACACCACATTGTACACGTATGCGAAATCCACACATGCATTATTTACAAATGATGCATAGAAGACACTTTTGTGTGGTTCAGATTTTACAGATGTGTTTGGGCATGTTTTGAAAAACAAAACCAAAAAAATTGTACTCTGAAAGGATTCCCGTTGCACTTGTATGGTGTTTTATTTTGTAATCCAAGCCATGGTCCATAAAAGTCTCAATTGATGCATGGAACCAGGAGTTCAGAACCATTGACCAAAATTCATCAATTGCTTGACAGAAAAGTAATGTAGCTTACAAAATAAAAGGGAATAAGTTTAAAGTGCGGTACATTAACGTTTGCTTCATGAGGTTTTACCGTTGTGGAAACAGCACCCCCTGCCTGCATAATACTGTACTGCCAGTCACTTCAGCATGAACAAGAGGATGCTAATTTTGAGAAAAAAAACCCTTACATTTCATTTTGGTAACAATTTGTTAAGTGAAAACTAATACTTAACTCAAAATCAAAATAAATGTGTACAAGAAAATTTACATTAAAACAAATACATTAAAATAGAATTTAGAACAACATTGGAAAATAATACTGGATTAAAAAATATATACAAATCTATCGTAATGATGATAGAATTGACATAAAAAAATAACTAAACAAGTTTAATCAACAATTATTAGCAATAAATAAACAATTCTGGGGGGGGGGGGGTTAAACGAACAAAATGACCTCCAATCATGTCACGACTTATATTTTCTAATTAAATCAACGTGACTTAATAATGAAATTATGTCAAAAAAGGACAAGTTTATTATACTTTAGCAAGCTTATTTTCTTCAAGTTTCGTGCTCTTAATTTAGCTTAATTGGTTGTAAAGTGCAGCAGTCAAGAAAAAACATTTTGACAAGTGGTCTTGCCCTGGGACGTCATCGCGATGTCACGCTGAAACAGGGCTCACCTGAAAACACACAAACGGACGGACTTATGCACACACACCGTGAATGCTCAATTATGGGGTTTTTGTTTGAAGGCTACAATTGGTTTTTACGACAGTTGAGATGACAATTGAGAAACAAAAAAGTTCAAATAAACAAGTTCATTTGAACAAAATGTAACCGTTTACCTTATTGTCGCCCGCACTGCGTCCCAAGACGACGCCCAGCAGGGTGTTGATGACGTTGGCGGCGCAGAGGAGCGCCTGTAGCCCACTGGCGCCCCCTAGTATGCTGAAGAGAACTACATTCCACTGGACCACACCCTTGGGCTCCAAACAAACACCCGACCACAGACTTCTGTTGTACAGGTACCCGGCGTCCCTAGAGTAACGCAACGGTAGTAAGTACCAAGTACTGTAGTAGCACGAGTAACAGTTTTTCCAACTACTGCTTTTCATCCCTCTATGTCTGATATGTCTCTGCACTATCGGCCAACTCTGGCATACGATTAGGACAACCACATGGTAAGACAGAACTACTGGTGGGCTTTTTGGTGTTACTAGTAGGGTCCAGAAGGCTACTAGTGTGTGACACATGCCTATTTGTTGGGCCTTGTAGTGTACAAAGTCGACCATGGCAGTTTATTTATAAAGGTTGAATTTTATACAAGCAGGCCAAAAGTGGCACTAATTATGGGGAAAAAAAAGGTTACGAGTCAGACGGCTGTTCTCGTACTCCAAATTGTCTTACTAGTGAGGACAAGAAGGGTATCAGTACATGTAATAGTTGTACTCTTCCTAGAAGTAGAAATATGATAGAAGTAGTAATGGGAATAATACAATAGAATACAATACAATACAATACATGCATATAGTAGATAGATAGTGGGTGCGTGTGTTACCTGTCGGCAGTGGGTTGAAGTGGTACGCCCCAGGCTGATCCACTTGTAGTGTTGTAGAGACAGAGAGGACCTTGGACCAGCCCTGTGATGCTAACCAGGCAACAGAAAGCAGAAGACAGCAGACACGCACACGAGTACAACGCCTGGCGCAACATCTGCACACAACACAACACATTCAACACAACAATTACCGTGACTGCTATTACGACGACTACCATACTGCACGCTTCGAGTACATTCTCCTATAAAGTGAGAAACATTCATTTATCACACCATTGTTCTCTGTGGTTCATTCAAGTTACCTAAATTAGAGGTGAGTACAGATGGGTAGACATACTAGAAAAACGCTATTGCTACATTTAATACAAAACTACACTGAAAATATTTTTGAATTTATCCAATTTTGTTTCATCAAGTGGCTGCACAAAATAAAATCATCTAGTTTTTTTTTTTAAAGTCGATGTATAATCTACTTCAAACATATTCCTACTACTATAAGTAATCCGATGACTACTTCAGAGAACTACTTCTAACACACTACTTGTTGTTCTTACATACTAACAGCACTACTTCATTATTACTTTTTCCAACTACCACCTTTGTATTATTCCTAACATAACACCATTACAAATGTACAATTTCCTACTGATGAGCGTGCAGCGTTACCTGTGTCCTGAAGGCGCAACATCCTGGTGTGTGGCGGCTCTGCAAAAATGCTCGAGCCCCAATCACAACCTGAAAATACAAAAAAAACACAGCGCCACCACACATATATTAAAACAAGCTACGATTGTTAAGGATAGTCAAATTATTTGCAGTGTTTCACACGTTGAACCAGTGCAACCAAATTAAGGAACAAATCAAATCAACTAGATGGAACAACAATGCTCCCAAATGAAGAAAAATAAAAATAATAATTTGTAGCAACACAAAGCCACTAAATGTAACAAGCTAATAATTGACCAAATAAATTCATACAACTACTGTGTGTGGAACAAGGCTATGAAACAAAAGAGCACCTTCAAGAAAACGCATGTACCAATGCTACTAAAGGAAATGAAGAAAGGCAAGCAAATTTCAGAGCAAATCAAAGCAACAATTTTGCGGCAACACTATCAAATGAAGTACCAAAATTAAAATAACAATACGAAAAAATGCTGCTAAATTAAAGCCACGATATGTAACACCTAATTAAGAAGCTGCAATATGTCGCAACGTTAGCAAACGCAAGAGCAAATTCAAGCAACAATGTAACAACTATAAAGGAAAACAAAGCGAGAATGAAAGCAACAATACTTAACGCGACAGAATGAAGGCACAAAATAAAAGCAGAAATATATTTGGAAAAAAAAAACCAAACCAAAAAAAACATGACCAAATGACCAAAGAAATTAAAGCAACAAAATGGAATTCAAGTGGTATTTCAGAGGTGTCAAAACATCACAAGACACCAGTTAGTCACACGACACCAACATGACAAAGATGACTGTACTGGGTTGTGGTCTCACCAGGAGTCCAGAGCTCCAGAGTCCTGTGGCCCAGGAGGCCTCTCTGGTCACGTGACCCTCCAACAAGAAATGGACCTTCAGCTCCGGCAGTAACAGCAGAATGTTGGCCACGGTGCATACGGTCGCCAGGGTAACCAGAGCCACGCCCACACAGCGCAGACACCTGGACACGCACATCCTTAGATCTGAGCTGCGTAAAAAGAAAAACAAAATCTGGAGTCAGACCAATTTGGTTCAAATGCATACACAAATAGATGACCAAATCATTGTGTGAAATGTGAAAAGTAACACTCGGGTAACGCGGGGAACTTTTTTTTCCCCCTCCAGCAAAATTCACGTTTTCTACATTTCTATCTAAAAAAAATTCTAACATTGCTCAAATTCCACACTTTTTCGGTGAATTTAATAAATTAAGAGTTTCTCCATCCACTTTTTCTGACCAATCCAAACCAACTAAAAAATATTTTGATCATAACCCAAACTCTGGGTGGCCCGGTGGTCCAGTGGTGAGCATGTCGACCTCACAGTGCAGAGGTACCGGGTTCAATTCCAGCTCCGGCCTTCCTGTGTGGAGTTTGCATATTGTCATCGGGGCTGCGTGGCTTTTCTTCGGGTTCTCCGGTTTCCTCCCACATTCCAAAAACACGCATGCCAGGCTGATTGAACACTCTAAATTGTCCCTAGGTGTGAGTGTGAGCACGGATGGTTGTTCGTCTCTGTGCGCTCTGCGATTGGCTGGCAACCGGTTCAGGGTGTCCCCCGCCTACTCCCCGAAGATGGCTGGGATAGGCTCCAGCAACCCCCGCGACCCTTCTGAGGATAAAGCGGATCGGAAAATGGGTGAACCATTCTGGTTCTTATGAAATAAACGTGCACTCACCATCTGATGGACGTCCACCTCGGAGTGGACCAGAAGAGGAAGCTGAGGGGTATATAGTAGGACACGCGCACACACGCACGTTGCCTTATAAGGATGCAAGAAATCTCCTCTTTCCTTAAAAGGAAGCAGGAAGTGTCCTGCCGTCAAAAATAACATAGGAGGCAACACTTCCATCACACTGCACTGCCCCCCAATTAAAACCATAAACATATGACAGCAAAATATGTAGCGATGCTTCCATCACACTCACACACAAGCAAATGAAAGAGTCATATGAAACAACATAACATAAAAATATTGGCAAACGTGAACAAATTAAAGCAAAGTGTTACATTTGTAAAATATAATGGCCTGAAAAAAAAATAAGAAATTGAAACCAGCAATAAGATGCAACAAAGCGGAAGGAAAATACTGGCTAATTTTGACATAATGAAGACATTAAAGTGACAATCCAGCCTACAAATTGGCTGCGGTCAATGAAAGTAACACTAGACCTATGTAACAACAATCTAAAGACATATTTGCCTCACCAATAAAATTAAAGTTCCTGTATGTAACACATCAAACTATCGGTAAAACTAAAAAACAGTTGCTGACTCAGTTGAAGCAACACGACGTAACAACACAACCTCAAAATATTGCCTGAATTTGACACAATAGGCAAATGAAAGCAACAACATGTAACGAAACAAATGTAACATATTGGCTGCATTTTACGTCATGAAAAAAAATGAAGATTTGGAAAAATGCAACATGAAAAATACTCTTTAGCAAATGTTTGTTTGTTTGTTTGTTTGTTTTTATTGAGCATATATAGTACACACAATAACAGGTTGACAAAGGTCAAACAAAATTATAAAAGGAAAATTAGAAATAGTTAAAAGAAAAAAAAAAACACATCACAGTTATTTGCTCAAAGGAGTAGGAAGAAGTAAATAACTTATCTAGTCCTACCCCTTATTATGTAACTGAATTGTTCATTTTTCAAAACAAAAACATAAAAAACTACATATCATTAAATATTTTTACCCTTGTGTATACTATGCTATTCTATTTCGACACCTTTTGGTTTGTATATATATAGTTATTCTTTCTTCTTTTGTATTTCAATTTTCTGATATTCATTACAATTAGCATTCCTTGAATACAATTGTTAAGTTGATCAAAATCCAAAACAAGAACAAACAGTTATATTACTATATTTTATATGTATATCAAATGTATCTATTTTAATTCAGATTCATGTAGTTATTTTGCACTAATCTTTTGAATTTGTTTTTGAACTCCTCCAATGATTTGCTCATTTTCAGATCCGTTTCAAGCTTATTCCATAGATTGACACCAATTACTGATACACACCTTTGCTTAATGTTTGTTCTTGTTCTGGATTTTTTGTATTGATTAGTGCCCCTTAGATGATACCAGCTCTCTCTCATTTCAAAAAGCTGCTGGATATTTTGGCAAAGGAGGTTGTTATGTGCTTTATACATTGAGTAATTTTGTAGTCAACCAGGTCGTAGAATTTCATTGTGTTTAATTTGATGAATATTGGATTTGTGGGTTCTATATATTTCGACCTGTTGATTATTCTGATTGCTTTTTTTTGTAATTTTAAAACAGGGAGTGTGTTCGTTTTACAGGGTTTTCCCCATATTTCTACACAGTAGGTCAGATATGGGAGTAATAATGAGTAATATAATGTATACAAGGAGCTCTTATTCAACAGATCCTTCGTTTTGTGGAGTATCCCGATAGTTTTGGATACTTTTCTTTTTATGTTATCTATGTGTGGCTTCCAGGATAGTTTGGTATCTATTACTAGTCCAAGAAACTTATATTCATAGACTCGTTCTATTTCAATTGAATTTATCTTTATTTTAATTTGGTCTTTAATTGGTCTTGTGCCAAAAACAACTAGCTTAGTTTTTGTTAAATTTAAAGATAATTTGTTTTTGTCGAACCAGTTTTTTAATTTTGTCAATTCGTTTTCTACAATTTTCAGTTGTTTCATATTTTTTCCAGAGCAGTAAAAGGTTGTGTCATCAGCGAAAAGGACACATTTGAATTGTTTTGACACACTACAGATATCATTAATATATAAAATGAACAGTTTTGGTCCAATCACTGACCCATGAGGCACTCCATGGATAATCTTCAGTAAGTTGGATTTTTTGTTTTTGAACTGCACATACTGATAACTGTTTTCTAAATAACTTTCAATCCATTTATGTGCTGTGCCTCTGATACCATATCTCTCTAATTTTTTCAATAATATAGCATGGTCTATAGTATCAAAAGCTTTTTTTAGATCTAGAAAAGTCTTATATTTGGTTTCAGCTTCATTAGTTCTGGATTTTAGAAACGATTTGTATAGATTGTTTTTCTTTATACATGCATTTTCTATTCCTTTTGTTATCCATGGCTTACTTTGTCCATTGAACTTTCTGGTGACTTTAATTACTGGGAAATGTTGACTGAAATGACTGAAATGAAAACAAAGATATGTAAAAGCACAATCAAAAACTTCGTAGCCCCCGCCGCTCTTTGATCTTGTCATGCCAATTGAAGAAGAGCACACTCAAATTTTGCTGGATCAGCGCAGATGCCGCTTGCACGCTTAGCACTAGTGCCACTGTTGCTGATGCCTGTCCTAAAAATAAGGATGAAGCGAGAAAATAAACACTTCTTGTTTTTCTATTTTCAGTTCTTCTTAAAACGTCTCGTCCGAGTTTGAGTCACGGCTTTGCAGCAAAGGTCCTTTAGAAAACTATCCCACAAATTTGACACTTAACCTGCTGACGGCATCCACCGATGTGGTTCTTCGCTGTTAATGTCACATGCGTGAGCAGTAAGTGTCAGAAAGGTCCGAGGCTGATGAAACTTCTCCTATACGCCCAGAAAAAAAATTATACAAATATGACATTTATGAATCAGACATTTTCTGTCAGTGGACAATGTCCTTCACATGAAACGAAAGATTTGGAGAACAAAAATAATGTTTTAATAATGTTGTAAATAAAGATTTGTTTTTGAAACATTTTACTTTTTACAAATTAAACCTACCTATTTCTGTACTCCATTCGAGTTTGCCACAGTCATGAATGCTATTCCTTCAGGAAACTTGCTTCTCTTAAAAGAAGAGCCCGTTTGCCAAATCTGGACCCTAAACAGACTTCAATCGGCAAGATCTAAATACAGTGGTTCGAAATAATAAATACAATACATCCTCCATAGGCCAAAAATATCTTCTTAAATTAAAAAATCCGCTGAAACACTGGTTGACTTATGGCAATGTCATTATACCAACTCATTCTGAAAAGATGTACCCCAGCTGGAACAAATATGATGTTTCGTTTCTTTAATTCTACGCAATAGCAAATTATTGTCATTCAAAACTAAACGGCTAGTATATGAGTGTGTGTATATATATATATATATATATTGTCGCTTTATGCCCCTTTGTTTAATTACAAAACCTACTCCTCTTTCCTCTCATCTACCGTGTATTAATATTAACATATTTGTCAGTTTTTCTGTTTTGTAACTAGTGGCGTTCAATAAAGATTGTAAAAAAAACGTGTCGCTTCCTGGCTTCGTTTGCACGTTTCGAAGCAGCGTCATACAGTATTGAACAGTTCCTGTTAGCATTAGCGTTAGCATTCGACAAGAAACAGCGCAGAAGCAAAAGTAAGTCCTTTTTCTATACAGTATTACGCCAGCTACGGAACAAACAAGCACCTGTCACTGCTTTGAAAAAAAAATCAGTCGAAAGATTTATTTTTATTTAGTAGGTGCACGAGTACTTTATAACTTGAAAACCAATGTTGTGGAACACGTAAATAAAAATAGAATGTGGCACAGCGATCCGTGAAACAAATGTACATTCGTTGTAAACTCTCGAATACGGAAGACAAGCGTTACTACGCATTTATTTGAGCGAAGGGTGACGCAACGCCGTGTTAATTATCACACTGCCTGTGCTGTTTGGAACTTTTGGAATGGCGTGAGGGAATATAAACAAGTTGAAAGATCTGTAATGGGAGTGGAACAAGTCAAAGCATGAGGTACATATGTATAAAATCAAAAAACTTAGCATTGGTGCTCAAATGGTATAAAAAGTATTTTGGACAAAGTCAAACAAACTTTGGGGAAAATACATATAATACAAGAACATTCAAAACATATTTGTGCATAAAAGATGTATGTAAAATTACAATATTTTACAAAACCTTCAAGATATTACACAAAAAATAAAAGTATTTGGAACATTTTAAGTAATTTGACAAAAAAATACATTTTGAGCAGCTAAAAATGGAAAAATGTACATTTTTTTCAGTAGGTGTCGTCAGTGTCACTCGTCTATAATCGTATCAAACATCAACATCAAACCCTGATCAGATGTCCCAATCCCGACACTGGAAATAAGGCACTTTAAGGTCATTAGGCTGATCAGAATCAGGGGGAAAAGATCAGGTTTAGTTTTTATTTTGTATTATTATTTATCCATCCATGTTCAACAAAGTTTATCTCGAACAGAGTCGCGGGGAGTTTCTGGAGCTTACCCCAGCTGACTTTGGCCAGAAGGCAGACGACACCCTTAACTGGTCGCCAGTCAAAGGGTACATAAGGAGACAAATGACCATTCAGTATCAGATGATCATGAATGGCAGTTGACATTTTGTGTTGATGCTCCAAAGCAGAAAGAGGCGACTTTCGAGAATGCGGGGCCGTCACAGAAGTTCATATCTCGGCCTGCTGCTGCTGGTCTCGCAGCTCTACAAGCTGGGCTTGGAGAACATCCCTCCCGTCACCCTGGCCATGCTGGGCCTCAACGCTTACCTCTTCCTCTTCCCCGCAGCTCCTCTGATGAAGGTACGCCACACAGGTTTATCCATCCATCCATTTTCTGATCCGCTCTATCCTCACAAGGGGGGTGCTGGAGCCTATCCCAGCTGTCTTCAGGCAGTAGGCAATAGGCAGTACACCCTGAACTGGTTGCTAGCCAATTGCAGGGCACACGTGGACGAACAACCATTCACATTCACACTCACACAGAGGGACAATGTGGAGTGTTCAATCAGCCTGCCATGCATGTTTTTGGAATGTGGGAGGAAACCAGTGTACCCAAAGAAAACCCACACAGGCATTGGGAGAACATGCAAACTCTACACAGGAGCGCTGGAGCTGGAAACGAACATTGCACCTCTGCACTTTGGGGCCGACGTGCTAACCAGTCGACACACCTTGCCGCCACCATAAGAATGTTGTTGACAAACGACATTTCATGGTAACGGCACTCAAAGAATAGCATTAGAAAAATCTTACTTGTGCATAAAATATCTGACCCCCAAAAGTTTGTGTTTAAAACATTTGAAAAATAAAGACATCAAAACAAAGTTATTGAAAAAATACAAACACTTTCAACGAGAAATATAAAAACATCCGTAACAATGTATCAGCTGGAGATTTTTTAAAAATGCATTTATTTTTGTGTAAGTAGACTACCAATAAAAACAACGAATGTGACTCGCTCACCAGTGACATGCTGGCCTCCCCTTCTGCGCAGGCATGTGTGAGCGTCCATCAGGCGTACTGGTCGGGCGAGTGGCGCCGCCTCCTCCTGTCTCCTTTCCACCATGCAGACGACATGCACCTCTACTTCAATATGGTGTCGTTCGTCATGAAGGGGATCCGTCTGGAACGCCGTCTGGGCAGCGTTTGGTTCGCATACGTGCTGGCAGTCTTCTCGCTGCTCACCGGCGCGCTCTACCTGGCGCTGGAGGCAGGGCTCACCCAGCTGACCGAGGACCAGTCGTATAGCGCCGCCTGTGCCGTCGGATTTTCAGGTTGGGCTTCTACACAAATGAGATATAACAACAGAATATTGACTGCATTCGACCATTTAACAAATTCACACAGCAATATGTAACAAATCAACTTAACATGCTGTGTTTGACACATTAAGATAAGATATCCTTTATTCGTAAGTAAGTAAGTAGCTAAAACAGCAATATGTAACAATGGAATGGACAGATACTGCATCAGTTGCATTCGGCTGAAGGAAAAAAAATGAAAGCAACAATATGGAACAAATTTGCTTCAAAATACTGGCTGCAGTTGATACAAAGAATAACTTAAAGCAACAATGTGGAACAAATAAACGGTCTGAATGTAACATGGAACCTACAGATTTTTGGCTGCATATGGCAGAAGCAATAATGTACTGTATATTTATTGCATTAGCCGTAACGAACAGATTAAAGTAACACTATGTAACAAACACGGCTTGAATGGCCGCATTTAACACAATGAACAAATTAAAGCCACAATATGCAGCAACAATTGAACCTAGAAATATTAGCAAAATTTGAGGCGGTTGACAAATTCAACTTAGAATATTGAAACCATGAAAACAAAAACTTTAGGGATGAGGTTTTAGATCCACTGAACAAATGAAAACTCATTCAGTACCAGCCAAATCTGGAGCAAGTCTGAAAAGACGTTTAAAAATGTCTTCGGGAGTGAATGAGTTCCAGGCAAAATATGTAACGATGCTACAGAAACATTGACTGGAGTCAACACGTGAAAGAATTACCTCAGAAATGAGTAACAATGTGATTTGAACTTAGTATTGATTTTTTATGAACATTTGTTTTGATGTGTCTTAGGGGTGATTTTTGCACTTAAGGTCCTGAACAACCACTACCACCCCGGCGGCGTGACATACGTGATGGGCTTCCCGGTGTCCAACCGCTATGCCAGCTGGGTGGAGCTCGTCCTCATCCACATCACAGCGCCCGGGTAAGTGAGTCCTAGTCACTCTGGAGTGAAGCAGCCAGCAAGGGTGGCATTAACTGTCTTCCGCATCCTCACCAGGACCTCCCTGATAGGCCACCTGGCGGGTATCCTGGTGGGCCTCCTCTACACAACCGGACCACTGAAGAAGATGATGAAGATGTGTGCTGGTGAGCTTGAGAATTCTTTTTACATTACTTTGATATCCCAGTCAAGGTTCCGGTAGGGTTTGGCAATTCATTGAAATGTAATCATTTACAAATGTGATACGAGAAAGAAAAACGATTAATGTGCAGAACGGCACGGTGCATTTGCAAGTCCTCGGCATGAAAGTAACCTGAATGCAACACGTTCCTTGCGTAGCAAAACATGTCAAGCACGTGATTCTGCCGTCCCAGAATTCTGCCATCCTACAGCTCCCGGTTGAAGTTTGCTGTAAAACTGCCACATAAAATTCCAAGAGAATCGAATTAATATAATCACTCCAATTTTAAACATCATAATGTTCAACCAAAACCCATCATTTGGTGTACTGAACGTCAGCTAGCTTAAGAAGATAAGATAAGAAAAACCTTTATTAGTCTCACAATGGAGAAATTCCCAATTCACAGCAGCAAAGTTATGAAAGTAAGAAGTAGAACAACAAAATAAAGGAGCTGCTGGAAAGGCAGCCACTCTCGCGGCACCATTTTGAAGTCAAAATAACAAAAATAACACAAGACAACACATAGGACACAGACAGTCGTTCAATCTTCACCAATTTTCTGCATACACTTTGTTGTCTGAAGCAGTTATAGATGAAAGAGGAGAGGATCAAAATGTCATTTCACTAGTGGATCAGAGATGTCATGCTGAAAATGTGCACACATCTGCTACAAGCTGAGTTTTGAAAGCAAACACAAAGCTGTAGCATCCATTGACGAAAAGAGATTAGTTCACTTCTCCTGTCCCACGTAATCCGCTTCAAACTCCAAGCCGCGACTCCCAGCTCCAAATCCGCATCCGCTCCTTTCTTCTGATCGTCGGCTCCTCAAGACCTCCATCCATCCAGCCGCAGACCGTTCAACAGCACCGATCTCTCCGCTGAACAAAGCGGGGCTGTGAAAAATGCTGCCCATTACAGGCGCAAGACACAAGCGCCCCGGGACTGTCCAGCAACGACAGTCAAATGGCGCCGACATTCCTCCAGTCAAAAACAGTGCTGGTATACCCATGCTGCCGAGAAGGCGCAACCACCAAGCACAGAGTCCTCCTTGATGAATGTCGTCGCCAAAAAATGCTGAAAAAGGTCCACATCAAGTCCACACGACGTAACAACAAACACAAAGTGACAAAAGAAACACAAAAACAATAAAAAAAGCAAGGCTCATGAGTGCACTTGCTGACGGCTGCCTACTCGGGCGCCATCTTGACTTAATGCTAGCATGTAATGCAAAAGGCCATAGACGGGCTAACGGAAATTAACTGAACAAATTTTTTCAACAAGTACGACTTTAACGCACACAGAGCAGCAACACATACAAACAGAGCGCACAACAGTACTCACGGACATGCTACTACTTTGACTCTTTACCTCGTTCAAAAGTGCTCAGTGCTGCCTGGCATGTTGTGGCACAATGTGGTACTGCAATGTCGGTGCGCTACTTTAAATAAGGACTTGTGTAAGCAATTGCCGGAAAATTTGCAAGAGCTTCGGCAAATAGCAAGGGAACATTGTAGATGAGTAAGATATAACGGAATACTGTACACACTATCATTGTTCTTCTCATCAGGGCTGATGTCATTCAGCACTTCTGCACCCAGAACGTACCACAGATCCTCAGGTAACATGCTGACACCATGTAATCCACTTTTTTTTTTTTTAAATAATGACCAGAAACCAATCACACGGTTTTCATGTTAGGCTACAGCGGCAGACACTCCCAAAGCAATCAGTACACAGCAGATGATGGAACATCAACGTACACGGACGGAATGACGGAGGAAGAGCAGCTGGCGGCAGCCATCAGGAACAGTCTCCGCGAAACAGGTTGGCACAGGGGCGGGGGTTGGCTCCAGATCATTACTTTTGCGACAATGACAATATTTCTCACAAAGATCAATTAACAGTAGATGCTAACTTGGATTCAAATAGCAAACGCTAAGTGGGCTAGTAGGCTACATTGTGACTCAGTGCGCCTTATTTTGGAGAAAGTCACAAACAAACCAGACTCAAATGCAAGAGCCAAGTAACTAGCATGTGCCAGCTAGGTAACCAGTCAAGCTAAAGTGCGGTTAGCACAAATGGCTATCGCATGAGTATTTCTTGAAGAAAACAACATCGCTCTCTGCTAATGTGTTTTTCAGGACGCCACGGAGACGGTGCGGCTCGATTTGCGGCTCCACCTCCATACGGCTTCCGATTAACGGATGAGGAGCTCCGTGCCAGGAGGCTGATGCGATTGGATGGATTCATGTAAAAAAAAAAAAAAAAAAAATGAGAAGAGGGTTGCCATGCTTCTTCCACCAAGTGCTGGCCACGGAAACTGATGAGCTTTGGCCTTTTGGAAACTTTTTGATATGATTGCGAAGTACTTTTTTCTAATGCTACTTTTTTGTCTTTTTATTTATTTGTGAATGGCTCCCGTTTCATTATTTACATTTGTAATAAAATATTAATGATTATATTATTTTTTAATAATATTAACTATTAATGAGGAATCTTTTGAAGGACTGTTGCGTGTTTGGACTACAGTAATGACTATGACTAAATTTAGTTGAGGGGTAATTTAAAAGAAGGGGGAGTACTTTTCCAAGGTCCAGAAACCTTTGAGATGTGGTCTGCAGCACTCAACATATCTGATCAGAACCTTTTAGTCCCAGGGCCTACAAATCCCAAGAACTAAATTTTGAAATTTGCCGTTAAAATATTCAGTAGTTCCCGAGTTCCAAACGCATAATGTGTCTCCAAAGGATACTAGTTCCTTGGTCAAGGTCCATGCTATGTCAGTTCTTGAGAATTTGTAATTAGTACAAAGTACGACTCCGGAACTTTAAAGTGCATTTTTGACTACTCGGAATGACATAATTTTGTATCACTTCCAGGAATCTTTACCTCTCGACAGTGAAAAAATGTCTTCTACATTGTATGAATTAAAAATATATTTTTGTGTACTACTCAAGACCAAAAGCATAGTACTAGGAACCTTTTGAAGGTCCATTGTGTTTCAAGTGTTGGAATAACAGTCTACATTTAGTATTGAGGTAAACGTTTCTGAAACTGAAACTTTGTTGAGTCATTCCTGTCGCCCAAACACAAAAAGGCCCTACAACAGTTCCTGGGTAGAAATTCCTGGACATGCGTCGCTAGATTCCATTGTTTGTTTACTCTTGTCCATGTCTTTGGATCCAAGGGCCAATTTCTGTTGGGGGCAACAGCAAATCTGTGAATATACTTTTCAGAGTTCCAGGAACCTTTGGGACAACAAGAACTAAAGCTTTTTCCCTTTTAGTGCCAAGTATTTGGTATTTTTGGAACAGGGTCTGACACATCTGATTGGAACACATTAGTTCCAGGAACTAACAGTAATAAGTCGTCGCTCCTGGATTTTGTTGAGTGTTAACGACATTGTACAGCTCAGAAATCATTAAGTTGAGTTTTTGACACAAGGCCTCGCAACTTGCAGTAAATTCTCGTCACTGGAACTTCTTGTTTGGTGAGGTATCACCAGTCAAGTCGAAACAAGGTTTGCGCTCGCTTGCGCTAATTTAAGACTTTTTGTCTGTTGGGAATGACACAATGAAGATTGTCTATGTGGACCGACAACTTTAATTACAGTGCACTATCCATACTGGTTGTACAACACACAGATGAAGGAGACAGGATGGAGGCCGTCCTTGGCGCAAACCGATTTTGGAACAAGGCGAAAGAAATATTCACCCAAATGCAAATTTATGGACAATGTTGAGTTTTCATTGAACCAAACATGAATTTTAGAGAGAGAATCGGGATAAACCCTGGACTGGTCGCCAAGTAATGTCAAGGTCTGTACACACGACCAATGGACTACTCCCATGACATCATAAAGACATTAGTCAACAATTTTTGTTTGTAAAATGTTTAAATCAGAGATGCAAGTAAACTTTTCTAGATGAACAGCAGATTCCAAATGTGCCCTCATTTTTTTCCTACAGCACATCAGGTTGTAATTATAACAATAATATGTAAAATAGTAATGTATTAAGTGATATCTATGAATTAAGGGTTTGGTTCAGCAACAGAGGGAATTTCTTTCTGAAAGGTCATAGCTATACATTACATCGCCACACTTAAAGGTCAAACTTAAAAAACAAAAAAATTAAAATATCTTTAGCCTTTCATGCACCAATAATGATAACCTGTACCTTGTTACAATGGCAAGATGTCAACTGTCGTAACCGCTGTCCCTGAAAGGGTTGGAAACCCGATGCGTTAGAAAAAAAGAGTAAAGATGTTTTTCTTCCAATCAGCGTCAAAAATACTTCTAGGACAATAATACTAGGACAGCGGTCTCCAACGTGGTGCCTGCGGGCACCAGGTGGGTTGTGAGGACCACACCAGTAGCCCGCCAGTGCTAGGTTTATGATTTGCTCGTAAAAATTATGATTTAAAAATGCAAACACAGGCAGTATTATAGATTCTATAGCTACCTATTTAGCTATCTGTCTAGATAGCTACAGTATCTAGCTAATATTCTAATATTATTAAATGTAATTTGTACAAATGTTATTTCAGACTGTAATGATGGTCAACAAACACGCTTAAAGTTTTATTCGACTTTTAAATAACAACATGGCAGAGCCATCAAATGTGGTATGCTCACTAACAGTCACTCCCTGGAACTTTCCCTTATCGGCGGGACCTGTCAATCAACTGGAGTACGACGTTTCACAGTCCAAACATTCATAAAGCACTACTCATATAATAATAGCCTATTATATGACACAGACGTGTATCAATTTGCTCGCCCTTCACGCAATCAGGACACATGAAGTAGCTCTCACTCTCAAAAAGGTTGGTGACCCCTGTTCTAGGGACACAAAGCCATCACTGATTTAAAACTTGTTGCTGACCAGTGTCATGGGCCGGTTGCCAATCGTTAGCAAGGTGTGGCACAGACAAGCAACTGATTTTGAACATTCATTCATTCATTCATTCATCTTCCGTACCGCTTGATCCTCACTAGGGTCGCGGGGGTGCTGGAGCCCATCCCAGCCGTCTCCGGGTAGTAGGCGGGGGACACCCTGAATCGGTTGCCAGCCAATCGCAGGGCACACATAGACGAACAACCATCCACGCTCACATTCACACCTAGGGACAATTTAGAGTGTTCAATCAGCCTGCCATGCATATTTTTGGAATGTGGGAGGAAACCGGAGCACCCGGAGAAAACCCACGCAGGCCCGGGGAGAACATGCAAACTCCACACAGGGAGGCCGGAGCTGGAATCGAACCCGGTACCTCTGCACTATGAAGCCGACGTGCTAACCACTGGACTACCGGGCCGCTTGATTTTGAACATCTTTCCTTTTTTTCTAGCACATCAGGTTATTGAGATATTTAATTTTTTTGTTTTGAAGTTTGAAAGCTTGCACAACATGGACTTTACCATGTATTGGGATTCATAGCTTAATTTAGAAATATTACAACATATTTTTAAATCATATTATTACTTTGAAAACCTGATTGTTAGGATGTATTATTTGTCCACGGTGTCACCCCTCCCTTTTGCCTTGTTACGTTTTCAGTGTGGGCTGCGCGCCTCGCTAATTGGTGCACCTGCCTCTCCTATACACCTGCGAGTCTTCAACTCATCAGCCACTCGCAGCATAAAAGCCAGCCGGAACAGTGGCCCGTTGCCAGTTCGTCAGCGATCCTCTCTCCTGCACTTGCTTCTGCCAAGCCGTTACGCCCCTTCGTCCTGCGTTCCTTGAATTGGTCGCTTTGTCGTCCATTCAATTCCTGCCACCTCAACCTGTCCCACACCTGGCAAATAAATCCTTCTGAGTTCATTGTGTCTGCGTGTGCTCATTTCTCACAAACCCGAACACTGATGTGGAAAAAAAAAAACAAGGGCTAGTTCTAAATCAGTGCAAAACAAAGGGGAGAAAATCTACAGAGGTTTACCTGCTTCGCAGATTTAAACATTAGGTAAATAAACACTTGTTGACCTGTGTAACGTTTGAGGGACAAGAAAAAAATGACTAGAATCGGATATAATGGCTCTCTGACAGAAAGTCTATAGTCCTACATCACAAGTGTCAAACTCAAAGCCCAGGGGCCAGATCTGGGTCCCATCATTTTATGTGGCTTGCAAATGCAAATAATGTGCATCCACTTCTTGTTTTGTGGTATAATACCAAAATTGCAAATTGTCTTCACTTTTTAAAATGGTGTCATATTGCAAGCATTTTTTTTTGTTACCAATATATCCATCCATTTTCGAATCCACTTACTATATGATCTTAGTTAGACTGTTTTTGTGCTTTCTACTGTCTTCATTATTAATTTCTTGTTTATTGTTATGATATTTGCTCCATGTACAGTACTTTGTACACAGCGGTGGCTGTTTTAGAGTGCTCTATAAATACAGTGCACTCCGCTTAATAGAACACCATTGGGCCGAAGCGCTTCTGTTCTACTAAGCGGAGTTTCTATTCACCGGAGACACTTTATTAGGTACACCTTCAGACACGTCGACGACCAAGTTATGCACGCAGAAAAACCCCTGCTGACGAGTTAGAAGAGATATTTCGACTGTGGATGTCCATATCTTTAATCAAACAACAAAACAACAACTTTAATCAACTTCAGTCAAACATCTCAAATCACGAGAAAAATTTCGTTACTTTTGTCTGGAAACAGGAGTCCGTAATTTTGCGGTTGACTTCCCTCTCAATGCGCTGGATAAGAGGGAAGTCCTGGAAACCGCGGGCGTATCTTCTGAGAATCCGGCAATGCATCGTATCGTCTGAGTATGTCCTTCTTATCCGCAGGTGATAGCCCTCGTCTCTTGAATGAAGTTGAAGCCATTGTGACGTGCGTGTGTCTATGTGTGGAGTGACGCGTGGTACCTGTTACTGTATACGGCTAGAACTACCGCGTTTTCTCGCGATAGTGGTACAGTATCGCGATAGCTACACTTCGAAAACCACTAGTTTACAATGTTCATTGCTTACGGCCTGTTTTATTAAGCGGAGATCTGTTCTACTAAGCGGAGTATCTTTATAGGAAATTGCATTAGGCAAATCCGTTCCAGAGCCTTTTGCTCTATTAAGCGGATTACTCTATTAACCGGTGTTCTATTAAGCGGAGTGCACTGTACAGGTAAGTTGAGTATCCCAGTTGTCTTCAGGCAGTAGGCAGGGGGACACCCTGAACTGGGCGCCAGCCAGTCGCAGGGCACACGTCACAGACGAACAACCAATCTTGCTCACAATCACACTGAGGGACAGTTTAGACTCTAAACTGGACAGTTTAGACCAGGGGTGTCAAACTCATTTCACATTGTGGGCCGCATACAGCCTCGGGAGATGTCAAGTGGGCCGGACCATTAAAATTCTACCATACTCTGCTATAAATAACAAAAACATCATGTCTTTCCTTTGTTTTGGTATAGTGAAGCACAAGAACATTAGGAAAATGTTGACATTTAATGAACATATCTTTTACAAAACATTTCATGAAACACCTTAGATCAGGGGTGTCCAAACTTTTTGCCAAGGGGGCCAGATTTTATGTGGTAAAATGTCGGGGGGCCGACCTTGGCTGACATTGTTTACATTGAACAACAATATTGTTCAACAAATTTTAGTAAGCCAGTCTGTTTCACATTTCCATTTTTATTTTAATTTCAACAATCTTAAGAATTTCTTTTGGTTCATTTGAAACATGTATAGCACATGCAACTGCTTATTCACTTGACTTTTTCTTAAACAGAAGTCTCCTGAGTGCAAATTGATTGATTTGAAACATAAAATGTATCACCACGACTTTTCAATAGTCACAAAACCTTTGACTCGAACAACAGGGAAATGAACAAGCAATACACATAACCACAACTGCAAGGATCATTTGAAATATGACATATCAGTCAATATAAACACGGAGTGATGTCTTGTTAACTCGTGAGTGATGCCCTCTAGTGTCTAAATGCTATTACTCATTTATTAGTGAATGCTATTACTCATTTAGCCACTAGAGGGAAGCAGTACTATATGAAGCATCACTCACCAGTCTACGAGACCTCAGTCAATGCAACACGTGTTCCATTGCGCCCAACCTGCGGGCCAGACGGCGCTGATTTTATGACAGGGGCCGAGGGCCGGATGAAATTCGACCGCGGGCCGTATTTGGCCCGCGGGCCGGACTTTGGACATGCCTGCCTTAGATTTTCTTAGACAAATGTGCAATTTACTTTTATCATTCACATATATGCATTGCTACTGATCCCACTGATTGTACAAAAGGCATAAAACTTAAACAAGCAATTGGTATTGAAAAACTTTTTTTCACATTTAAATTATCCGTAGGCCTGATCAAACCTCCTCTGGGCCGGTTCCGGCCTGCGGGCCGTATGTTTGACACCACTGGTTTAGCCTAACTGTCCCTAGGTGTTCCATCAACCTGTCAGGCACGTTTTTGAAATGTGGCCGGAAACCGAAGTACCTGGAGTAAAACCCACGCATGCATGGGGAGAACATGCAAACAACACACAGGAAGGCCAGAGCCGTAATAGAACGCCGTAACTCTGCACTCTGAGGGCGGCTTGCTAACCAGTAGAGCACAGTGCCGCCCTTGTTATCAATCTCCCTTTTCAAATATTTGAACAGTTTTTACTTGATTTCAAGTAAAGTAAGTGGTATACACACAACATAACGATGCCTATGTAATATGAGACAATCATACCTTTATTTGGCTTCAATGAAGGAATTCACAACGACAATGTGGCCCCACTGACAAAAATGACTTTGGCTTTTGAAGTGTGTCTTCTACCCATATTTAATCATGCCTGTATAACTGCCCCATGCCCGTAGCGAAATTTTTCTTCCTTGAAGCACTCAGTTAATTTAAATTTGATACACTCCTTACTGGAGACCTCGTGGAGACGCACAGAGCATCGGAATGCGCCAGTTGATACAATCTTAGAAGCGGTTTAGGAGAAACAAAAGTCCCGATGCCGCACCATGAAGTTTCAGTACCGCCCTTCTGATGACATAAATATGTTGTGAATTGTTGTGACCACCGCAGCCATTTGTCTTTAACTCATTGGTGCGCGGAATATTCTGCGAATAAAAGCTTTGAAGAAACTGTTCATCGTCTCCAGCCTGTATTTGGACAGCCAACATCCTCACCATCTGAAATTAACGAACACGCGGAGAAAGGCCATCTCCCTCAACACTTTGTACCGTGAATATTCGCCGAGTACAATTGGGTCTCTGCATCTCTGGCAGAGACCTGGTTCACACAACTTGACTCCAAGCATCATGCAAGGGGCGTGGCATCGCCTCATTTTTGGCATTCTCCCGACAACGCTTGTCTGCCAATTACACACTAATGACATGGGCGTTATCCGACTCTATGACACACACCTCGTCCAGTTTGTCCGCTTTCACACATGTCACCACTGTCTTCTCGTCATGGCTTTCAAGGGGAGAAAATGGAAGTTTCTACTCCTGCTCAATGTTCTGGGGCTGGCGGCAATATTCATTCTCTTGACCAACACCAAATGGTTGCAAAATAGTCTGCTTCTGCCGTCGACTGTTCCAGTCCTGCCCGATTCTAGAATGGTGGAGAAGACGACGCAAATGGAGCCGGTGACTGATCCAGAACTGGAGAAGACAACAATGGCATGGGAGAGAACCGGCGAGAGTGTGCAGGACACTCTGAAGGAGAGGCTCAGCTACCTGGAGGACATCGTGTTCAAACACCTGAGCGGTAGGACTCAACCAATCCTGACAGTACTTCCTGGTCACGTCACCAAATTGAACATCACCCGTTTTAACTCGTGCCCTAAAATTGTTTATCTACACATTTAAAAATGCTGCGGTTTTCCCCTAACCCACATGCTGGGTAACTGTGGACTCTGAGCAGACCGGGTTGATTATTTTGACTCAGCAAATTGGGTTGAGGATTGCATTCGGGCTTTCTGAAGAGCTGAAGCTAGCTATCTTTTGAACATGTTTGTGTGCCGAAGTTGAAGTCAATTGAATGTAACATTCTTTAAAACCGTTGGTGGCAGCTCAATGGTTCAGAGGGTAAACACCACGAACTTGGGACACCAGGATCACGTTTCAAATCACAGTCAGAGTGAAACCTAGCATTCAGTTCGGGGTCAAGCGGCAAAGCCTGAATTTAAAATGGGCAGATTGTGTCAGCAAGGTCACCCAATACAAAAACTGTGCCAAACGTACCTTGCAAGTGACTTGCGGACCAGGGCACATTGCTACTTATTTTTGGAAAATGTTATCATAATAAAAATCGTATTATTATGAAACACAGCTATACCGATAACCCAGTAACTCATTTCTTGGTAGCTTGAAGTCATCAGTATGGGTGTTTTTAATCCATTGTCGGATCAAAACCATGCGGGGTCAAATCCTCAACACACTGTGCTGGGGATTAATAACCAGCATTGGCTCAGCTCCTTTTGGAACCAGTACTTGGTTAGCTGAATCAATCAATTTGGGTTACGTTTAACTCAGCAGCTTTAAGAGTTTGCCCTGACATTGACTGGTGAGCAGTCCGCATTAAACTTGGAAGACAAGGTGCCACTATCATGTACCGTACACTGTACAATATTATTTGCGGATTACTGAATCATGATTGTGCCGTGTTCAGGTCTTTCCAAACGTCTGGGACTGGTTGAGGGCTTCAACGCTCCGGGCTCAGACGGCCTTCCCATCACGCTTTCCCCAAAAGACAAAGCCAAAGCCCAAACCCTGAGGATCAAGTACGGCTATGATCCCGTCATGAGCGACAGGATCTCTCTGGACCGAACAATTCCGGACTTCAGACCCAGCAAGTGAGTACCAATCCGACACGGAAAGAAAATTAATACTTTCTGCCATAAAATAAAGAAATTACAGTTTAAAACCTGATAATAAAGCTGTGCAGATGATAAAATAATGCTAAACCATTGTTAGCTCCAACTACTAGCGCCATCTTACTCACATGAGCCCAAAAGCTATGTGGTTGTCAGCGGATAGTGATTACGCGGCCCAGTGGTCAACTGGTTAGCACGTCACCCTCACAGGGCAGAGGTGCAGGGTTCGATTTCGGCTCCAGCCTTCCTGTGCGGAGTGTGCATGTTCTCCCTGTGCCTGCGTGGCGTTTCTCCGGGTACTCCGGTTTCCTCCCACATTCCAAAAACACGTTTGTTTGACTACGTGTGCCCTGCGATTCGCCAACAACCATTTCAGGGCGTCCCCCGCCTACTAACCGAAGACAGCTGGAATAGGCCCTCGCACGCCCCGTGGCCCTTGTGGGGAAAAGCGGATCGGACAATGGATGAATGGATATTGATTACTACTAAACTAATGCTTTACTATTTATTGTTTGCTAAAAATGCTCATGTCTCGCTACTAAATAGATAATCACCTCGCATCAATTTTTTTGATCAGAGATCAAATGGACTTTCATGCTATACAGCTGTTAGTTCAAAAATCCGACCATCAGCCAACTGACACTGGTCTAAAAGCCATGCGGTCGTTCACATGGCCCATATTTTTCCATTAAGAATGAAAATTTACTTCACTGCTTCGTAAAAGTATGCACTGCTGTTGACTCAAAATGCTAATGTCATGCTAGTAATATGCAGTCCAAAATGCTGTGATAGGTCATCTGCATCATCAAGTCACTGAGCTCCAGAGAGCAACCCATTCTTTCACAAATGTTTGTAGAAACAGACTGCATGCCAAGGTGTTTGGTTTTATACACCTGTGGCAGTGGAAGTGATTGGAACACCCGATTCTGATTAATTGGATGGGTGAGCATATACGATATAGTTTATATAGGCCATTCAAAACAAATCATCAGGCAACAATAGTATGTGTGTGCGCGTGTGTCTATATGTGTCTGTGTGTAGATGCAAAGAGTACACCTACCCGTCAGATCTTCCCCAGATCGGCCTCATTTTCATCTTCGTCAATGAAGCCCTGTCTGTCATCCTTCGCTCCATCCACTCAGCTGTCAATCACACACCTGCCCACCTGCTCAAGGAAATCATTCTGGTTGACGACTGCAGCGACGACGGTACGGACAAACAAACACGTACTTAAATGCCCGTACGAAAACAATCAAAATGAGCATTGAGACGGGACCGACGGATGAAAACAAAATCAAAAATATAACAGAGAATAATGACAGTAGAACAAGCAGGTCACCTGACTTATGAAAGCTCTCGCTTGGTTGTTTTTTTTTTTGCCTTGTGTTGTGTCGCATGGTGAGATTGGTGAGGGAATACTCCACTGACACAGGCTAAAAAAAATAAAATAAAAATAAAAATGAAGAGTTTTCTTTTTCTAGTAAGTAAAAGTCCAGAGTCCAATGCTGCAGCAGTTGAGAGAGCGGCACAGACGATTTGGTCACCGTCCTGTCCCGCCTCAAACACATGCATGGAAGGCAGACTAGCTTAACTCACTGGAGCAATGTCTTTATTTTCCGATATGGTCTTATCCAGTTTCTAAAGATAGTGGTGTTTCCATAGAAACCTTTCTGAACCAGATGGCTGGAGACCTCATATATATTTTTTTCTTTTATACCCGTGTCCTGATCACTGTTTCTTTAAGGCTGTTTAGTGGTTTGACGATTAATGTCTTAATAACTACAGCCTATCACTTTTTCAGGTGCACATTTGCTTTATGAATAGATGCCTACGGATGGGATCATACTTAATTTATATCATATCAAATAGATAATTAAGTTGCCAATGACAAAATATCGCTCCACCAAAACATGTGTCAGCTACAAGTTGTTAATAGTTGTGGGGTCACTCACAAAATTAATTAAACTCGGCCAACTATCTTTTGACTAAAACTACTTTGAGCACACTCTCATTTTTTTGAAACAAAAGCCGCCCAGATTCATCGTTAGACCCATATCAACATGCGTAACAGCAAAAATACTTTTGTTTAGCAATCCCTGGTGAGTGACGTGATTTACAGAATGCCGAGTCGCCAGTCAGCCATTGTACTGCATTGTTGATTGTCCCATTAACTGCTCTATGCTATTACTATCGAATGATTTGCCAAAATGCCTGGCCGCTGAGTGGCGATGGACTGTTCACAAAAATTATACAAATAGTACAGTAAAGGACAGGACAGATCGGGAGAGGAGGAAACAGAACTGGTAAAGCGAGCCAAGACGTACTATACTTAACTACAAAGGAGGGCAAGCAGTGCTTCCAGAGCCTGTGAGGAAGAATGAAACAAGTTGCATATAGGACAGGATAGGATGGGACAAGACAGGACAGGAAGTGTCCAGAGTTGATGTGTTAGCGCAGTGATAATGAACCGACATGCTAACAGCATGCCAAGTCTCTGATGACAGATGACAACACACAGAGGTCAAGTGATATTCAGCAAAACTGGCATTTTGACACAAGTACTCAAGGTTTGCCTCACTTTGTGGTGTGCTCGCAACAGCTTCAGCATACTTTCATCTTCAATCGTATGTACAAATTTGTCTTTTTAATGACCATCACTCCCTGGCTGAAATTGGACTAAATTGGCCCCAAGTGCCAGGTTATTCATGTGATATGTACATAATCTAATCTAAGCGAAACAAATGTTTCAATCCAATTTCCATGATGGCGTTTTTCTTCCCCTTCACAAAACAGCAACAAAAGTTGCCGTGGCGCAGCTCACACAAGGACAAATGTCTTGAGAAGTGACATCTGGTGCCAACAGAGGGTGTGCTGTACTTTCCAAAAGAAGATGATGTTCCTGCTTTCCTGTTCTGTTGCAGAACAACTGAAAGGCCCGCTGGAGGAGTACGTGAATAAGCGCTACCCTGGTTTGGTGAAGATCGTCAGGAATCAAAAGCGGGAGGGTCTGATTCGAGCCAGGATCGAGGGCTGGAAGGTGGCTACCGCCGAGGTGACGGGAATCTTTGATGCCCACATGGAGTTCACACCCTTCTGGTGAGGACATCTAATTACTTTTGTGTACCATCCGTCCAAGAAACACCTCCCTTGTTCCAATTGGGAAAAATCTGGTTGTAAAGTGTACACTGAAACCCATTGAAATTCTGCTATAATACCAAAACAGCAATACTTAAGACACGTCAAGAGTTTCTGAGACGAGATTCCACCAGAAAAACAAACCAGGCAATTGTAAAAAATTAACCCATTGCAAATCAAAAGGGCAATACCCTTGCGAGGCACTTTCACGAAAAACACCCATGTCCAATAAATGCCTCGGAACCCATCGGAAATCTGTTGGTAACCAAAAAAGCAGCTCCTGATGAGGGATGCAAATGCTCTCAGATGACGTGTGAAGTGACTCATCCACTGAAAACAAACACCTCCCTCAGATGATTACCTTGTTCCCATCAAAGGAAAATTGATCTTAACTATGAGGGGTCACTGAAAGCCATTGGAACTCTGTTGCCAATAGAAAACCAATGTCTCAGATGAAGTACAATGTCGTATAAAAGACAACGGGTCGTCGGCATGATCTTGTATGCCATCATGCTGACATTACAGTGAAGAGTTAAAGTCCGTTGCTAACCAAGCAATGTGATCACTCCCATCTATCTAGGGCCGAGCCGGTTCTGGCACGGATCAAAGAGGACCGCACAAGGATCATCTTGCCTTCCATCGACAACATCGACCATGATACCTTCCAGTTGGTCTCCTACGGACAACCGTCCCACGGCTACGATTGGCAGCTGTGGTGTAAATACATCAGCCCCTCAAATGATTGGAAGGCCCTGAAGGATGACTCTGTCCCCATCAGGTGGGTCACAACGTGTAACTCATCCCTCATTCGAACGGCTTAGCTACAATGCGCCTTCTCATGATGCCTGGAAACAAGAGGAGCAAGGGTTACTTCCAGGTGGAAGAAAACTGATTGACTACCATTAACCTGACCGGAAACCATGACAAGAAGTTTGTAGTTACACTGCCAGTTAGGATGTATGGAAGAATGGGGATACGTCTGACGTCATGTTGAAACGCTATATAGAAAATGTTATTGTTAACCTGATTTTTTGGGTCATATGACAGAAGTCCCGCCATGATTGGCTGCTCCTTCGTGGTAAACCGAGTCTACTTTGGGGAGCTAGGCTTGTTTGACCCTGGCATGGAAGTCTACGGGGGAGAGAACGTGGAACTAGGTATCCGGGTTAGTATCCCATCTGGTTTCATCACCACCCCCCTCGCCCCCCAAAAAACCAACTCTAAGGACAATTATACAATAGCTGGTTGGCAGCACGCACTAGAAGCTAATGCAGTAGTCTACATCTTCTCAAACATCACAAACAAGATGGTCTGAAAATGTGAAACGTACAGAAGCATAGCAAGCCAGTATTGCTCACCAGTGGCCAACACAAAAGCTAGCAGCCAGCACAAAAGCTAACATAGAGGTCGGCATTCATTCAGTGCTCCTTCTTGTCAAACATCACAAACAAAATGGACCGCAAATTGTCGCTGTCCTGTGAAAAAACGGTATGTCCATTTTTGTCTTTTTAAAATGTTTATCTTCATGAGGTGTTCATTTTTTGGACATTCCAATAACATGAACGTTTTACAAAAATGGGCATACAGTGTGATTTTCACAGGAGAGCAAGAAAATGTGAAAAGTATACGGCAACTAGCAAGCCAGTCTAACTTAGCGGCGAACACAAAAGACAATTACCAATTTGCTCACACAAAAGCTACATTTGTAGTCATCACTCACTCCGTGCCGCTTCTTGTCAAAAATAACAAACAATATGAACTGAAAATGTGAAAAGCATATCACAGCAAGTAAGCCAGTCCAACTTGCCAGGAGCTAACACAAAAACTAGCCATCTAGTTGCTCACAGAAAAGCTAACTGCACTCAGCTCAACTCATCTTTAATTATCCAATATTTTTACACTGTCACAACAGCTGCACATTTTAGTCGACATTCATTCAGTGCTCTTTTATGTTAAGCACCACAAACAAGATGGACCGAAAATGTGAAAAGCATATGGTATAGCAAGTCAATCTAGCTAGCGGGTCAATTCTTTTGTAATATTTTGCCTGACTGCGTCCCCTGCAGGTGTGGCTGTGTGGTGGCAGCATGGAGATGCTGCCGTGCTCCCGTGTAGCTCATATCACGCGCTTCAAGAAACCTTACCTGGAACAGTCCCTGGCGGACCTCATGCGGCGCAATGGGATTCGTGTGGCTGAGGTTTGGTTAGACGAATACAAGCGCGACTTCTACATGGCCTGGAACATTCCAATGGAGGTAACTCTCACACATCCAATCCAATATAAATACATTACTACCAAAAACTTTGGAATATTTAATTTTAGGGTGAGATTTCAGATTGAGCCTAAAATGCACAAGTACCTTTTGCTCCCCAAAGCCCAACATCTCTCACTTTTTGGGAGTAGTGTTATTTGCTGGTGTTTTAACTAAGCAAATGCCTGCTGTAGCCACTCAGGGGGTGGGGTGGATGATTTTGTGATGGCCCAATATTGAAATTTGACTGACACATATCCACCAATGCCATGACTCTCATGAGGAGAAGCGGATCAGAAAATGGATGGACAGATGGTTGTCCACCAATGGGAGCCCGGTAGGTCGACTGGCTAGCGCGTCAGCCTCACAGCGCAGAGGTGCAGGGTTCGATTTTGTCTCCGGCCTTCCTGTGGGGAGTTTGCATGTTCTCCCTGTGTCTGTGTGGGTTTTCTTCGGTGACTCCGGTTAACACCCACATTCCAAAAACATGTGTGGGAGGTTAACGGAACACTCTCCATTGCCCCGCGGTGTTATTGAGAACGTGAATGGCTGTTCGTCTATGTGTGTCCGAGCCAAAAGTTTAGGGCGATCCCTGCCAATTGTCCAGAGACAACTGGGATAGGCTCCATCACACCCGTGAGGATAAGCGCTGCAGATAATGGATGGATGCAACCAAATTTATTTCTTGGAATTCTCTTTGATCATGTTTTCAGTTTTCTTCAAGAGAAACATGCAGCAAGAGCAATTATGGTGCTTTTGGTGTGGGCTGGAACAGATTCATAGCCTTTCTGTTCATTCTTATCAAAGGCAGCTGAATCATTCTTCTGTTCACACGCAGTTCAAATTTGAGAACAAAATCTACTAGGTTCGTCTTTTCAGGACACCTGGAAATTAGCCTACAAATATCCATTTCAAACAAAAAGTCCTCCTGTGTCTTTTCAAGCATAGCTTTTTGATACTTCTTTGTAGGGGTCTTAATGATTACTTTTAGAGTTTGGTGTTGGTGTTGTCCTCAGACAACATTTAGTTATAGATTGAAAAAGTCAGTGATCTAAAGCAGGGGTAGGGAACTCCGGCTCCTCGAGAGCCATATCCTGCCTGTTTTAGGACCCTCCCTACTCCAACACACCTGATTCACCCCAATGCCCCCCCCCCCAAAAAAAAATAAAAACATCTGCAAATAAAGAGTTTAGGAAATTGGTCATATATTCTTTCAGAGTTGTTGCAAGTGAGGGTATGTCTGTGAAATACTAACTAGACGGGATATGCGCTTTAGGGTCATGGTATCGATTATGGAAACATCTCTGAGAGGGTGGAACTCAGGAAGAGACTGCAGTGTAAGAACTTCAAGTGGTACCTCGACAACGTTTACCCTGAGATGAAGACGCACGAAAACACCATCCTCTACGGCACAGTGAGTCCCCACACCTCAATTTGGTGTCACCTTGCCATCTATAAAATATGTGGTTCCAACTTGGTAGCAATTGGAAAGAATCTCTTGAACAAGTCTGTCCTTCAAGAGCCCCTAGATATGGCCAAAATGGCCGCATTGAACCAAAATGCCGGACTTCCTGTGTTTTTCTGGTATGGCTTCTTGAGACTTTTTTGGTAAGTCTAGTCATGTCTACCAAAATTTTGTGAATTAATCAAACAGATATTGGGGGCTGAATTATTATTTTTATGATTTATTTTTCTTAAATGTGGTTGGGCAACACTTAGCATTGAGCCTAACGTGGTCAGTTCTAGTACATAGACATACCTGCCAAATTTTATGAGACTTAGTCAAACCAGCTTCAGGGACCTTCATTTGTTTTTTAAATTTATTTATTTTAATGTGGTTGGGCACAACCAGAAACATTTGAGCCTAAAACGGACAATACAAATCCTAATGGTAGACGTCTTTTCCGGTACGACTTTTTTGAGACTTTTTTTGTGGGTCTATTGATGACAGACATGCCCACCACATTCTATGTCGTGAAATCAAATTGGCTTTGGGGTCTAAATTTTCTATTGCACATGGCCAACCCAAATTTTGGGGGTCACAACTTGGGTAATTGTCTGGCTGTTGTTGATGGCTTGAAGATGAAAAATGGGTATATTTATCATTTCAGATGTACAACTGGAAGGTTGACAAACTGTGTTTGGATCAGGGTGAAAAGGTGGACCACGCCGCCATCCTGTTCCCCTGCCATGGCTTGTCTCCACAGGTAGGCTGCTTATATAAACAACACTACCTTGTCTACAAAGAGAAGTTGAAGCACATTCAAAAGTAAAACGTAAAAACATAAGTGATGGCGATGCTAGAGTTTTACTGCTTTGAATGAGACGTCACTCTTGCGATCATACAAGCATAAAAACAAATAAATGAATAACAATAACCCCGAACACCAGCTTCAAAATCGATTGTCACCAAACTTGGTGGAGATCTCTATTCTGACAGGATGCACCAAAAAGTCTCAAGGATCTGCTCCCCAAATTGTATCGGAATTAGATGGTCTGCAGTTGCGGTCTGAAGCAGCCGTTTTAGATTAAATTCCTCAGTTACACCCCCCGGAAATTGAGAAAAAAAAATTCTCCCCTGAAAACAGTTTCACCGAGCGACGCAAAATTGAGATGCTATGTCTATCCTGACAGGATGTACCAAAAACCCTCAAGGATCTTTGCCCCAAATTGTAGGAAGTCATCCAATTCGGTTTGAAGAATTTATTTTGGGTGAAATTCGTCAGCAACACTTCCTGGAATGTGAGAAAAACGAAGTCCCCTTTACCAGTGTCACCGATTGACACCAAATTGGATTGACATGTCTATCTTGACAGGACTTACCTAAAAGTCTCAAGGAATCATGCTCCGTGTTATGGGTGGCAAAGGTAATGGCAGAGGATCCAAAAGTAAAGGAGATGGGGGGGAAGGATGGGTTGCAGGGTCAAGGTCAAATGGTCCGGGGAGGAAAAATGTGGAGCCAGGCTGGGCAGGTGCTGGAACAAGACAAACAAGAACAATTGAGTATGCACAAAAATGGCAAGCATGTGCACTAGCAATGGCCTGGATACCTACCTATAATCATTATAGTATAATGCGAAAATCATCTGGCAACTGCTTGCAGATCAGCAGAGCTTTTTTACGCAGGAGGTGATTGCTGATCAGCTGCAGGTGTAGGAGCACCCGCCGGCCCAGCCTGGTAATTACAGGGAAAAAGACACAGAAGGTCCCTGGAAGTGGACTCTCCAAAATAAAAGCACAGAAGGAAGCGGGTCTGTGATGACACGTCACACACCGGATTGAAAAGGAAGCCAACTGTTTGGTTTTGAAGTATTCATTTAGGGTCAATTCCTTTGGAAAACAACCTGTAAAGTAAGAAAAAAATGATGTATCAAAAAGTCTGAAGCACCCATGCCCCAAAGTGAACAGAAACCAGCTGTTTTGTTTTGAAGCAGATATTTTGGTTAAATTACTTCAGTAAGGAACAATGGAAAGTAAAAACAACAAAAAAACAAAAACAAAGAAACAACCGTCTCTCTTTGGCAAAATGCCAAGCCAGTACCTCAATTGCTCCATTTGAGCACTTACAAGTCCTTTTTGGGTGGTGGTCCTGTCTGGCCAGTATTAGCTCAGTTGGTGTGGCCCTTCGCAAACCTGGTACTGGCTGGTAGTCCAGTGGTTTGCACGTCGGCTTCACAGTGCAGAAGTACCGGGTTCGATTCCAGCTCCGGCCTCCCTGTGTGGAGTTTGCATGTTCACCCCGGGCCTGCGTGGGTTTTCTCCGGGTGCTCCGGTTTCCTCCCACATTCCAAAAACATGCATGGCAGGCTGATTGAACACTCTAAATTGTCCCTAGGTGGGAGTGTGAGCGTGGATGGTTGTTCGTCTCTGTGTGCCCTGTGATTGGCTGGCAACCAATTCGGGGTGTCCCCCGCCTGCTGCCTGAAGACAGCTGGGATAGGCTCCAGCACCCCCCGCGACCCTAGTGAGGATCAAGCGGCTCGGAAGATGAATGAATGAATGAGTTTCAATGATTATTTCATATTTATCTTTTTATTGTAATATTTAAGCCTTTAAGAAAACATTGCTTCTGTGTAATTATCTCAATTTGTTAATATGATGTATTTTTTTCCAGTATGGAATGAGTAAAACTCATTCCAAAAAATACCATTCAATATTTAGTATTTAAAAACCAAGAACTTTAATTGTATTTATGAAATTTGTACTGGCCCGGTCGGGCCAGCGTCAGTGAACTTTGATTGGCCCCACACAGTCACGTCGTCTGTGGTCCCAGACCATTGTTAATGTAAAACTCTGATTCATAAGTCAGGGCACTCATTACTCAAGGCACCCCTAAATTATGATGACTGACTTTGCCATATTGGGCTGAGCAGCCAGAGCAGAGGCCACCGTCCGTGGCCCTTTGTTACGTCGCAATCATCAACGCAAAAAAAGCTACTTTTGAACCATACTAAAACATCCAGGTTCGTACCATGCTTAAAATCGCTGGGTTAAAAGTGATATAAACTGAGTGACATAGCTAAGTCCGAAAGGGACCAAGTTATTTATGCGCAGTGCACTCTGTTGAGGATGTACCCCAGAAGTTTGGGTGAAGATTTTGAATCCAACTACCCATACTGATGAGTCAAAGTGACCAAGAAATGGATAGTTCAGTATAGCTGTGGTTAAGAATAATACTAATTTTACTACTTCAACCCTTTCAAGGACAGCGGTTACTACAGTGCACGGCTTATCATGGTATCAGGTTACAGGGTGCATGAAAGGGGTAATTTTCTTTCCTTGTTCAGGGATCCACACACCGAGTCAGCAGCATGTTTTGGGACATTTTTTACAGCGGATGACCTGCTGGACACACACCACCAATTTTTATCCTGGTTTGCGACTGGCAGTAACCTGGAATCGGTATACAGTGTAAAGGGTCTTGCCTATGAATCTCAACTGTATGTCACGATTGAACCTAACTGGGATCTGAACCCAGATGTACATTAAATTTACATTAAGTTCAATTCACAAAACTGCAAAATGGCGACCAGATACAGCTTTTTGTGTGCATATCTTCTCGTCTTGCTCTTCACATGCCCTCATTCCATTTTGTTACGACAGTTGGTGCGCTACACCAAAGACAGCCAGATTTTCCTGGGTCAGCTGAGCAACAGCTACACAGACACCCGCTGCCTGGTGGACTTTCCCAACAATGTCGCACCGCAGCTCCTTGACTGCAGCACAGTGTCTAACATCAGGCACACCAAGTGGATTTTCAGTCAGGTGACACTTTGTTCTTGTGACATCCAATCTGAGACTTCAGACAGTCTGAGGAGTTTAACTGAAAACTAAAAAAATTCTCTCTGTTAACCTGGTTCCCTATGCAGGGCAATTCGGTCCAAAACTTGGCCACGAAACGCTGCATGGAGGTGAAGCCCACTACAACCAACCCGTTCTTCAAGGTGGTGATGCAAAGCTGCTCGGGCCAGAGGTGGAACTTGACTATTCCCGCTGTACGAGTCTGAGTTGTCGTCATCTACTTCCAGGATTCTCCGCAAAGCGCCGGTGAACTCGCTGGATCAGGCTCATTTTAACGCATTCACTCCCAAAGATGTTTTTAAACGTCTTTTCAGACTTGGTCTAGAATTGGCTGGTACTGGATGAGTTAAATGCCAGTGGCAGTTCTCACATTAGCCAGTAGGAGGAGATGCAGGTCATTGATTGTCGTCTTTTGTATTGTATGTGTTGCAGTGTTCTTCGCGTATTTATTGCATTTGCCCTTCATATCAAAATGGCACATTTAATCATTTCTAGGCTTTATTAACTTTGAAGCCTACTTTAAAAAAAAATTGGGCACATCATCTCTGCTTGTTAAGATTTTTTTTTCGGCTTTAATTTCAACTTCTCAGTGCTTACAATTTATATGCTTGAGTTAGCAACAGTACTACTGTGGGGGTCGGGGGCGTCATATATATAACCAGATATATAACCAAATAAAAGGCATTTTAAATCTGGACAAAATACATGTATACATGCAAAATATGTATTTGTTATATATTTCATTTTTCGAAAAAGATCTCTCGATACATGTATCAAAAATCCACTATCCTATCCCAACAACAAAAGGGATTGACGCAAACAACAATATAAATACACACTCGGACCCCCCCCCCCCCCCCCCCCCCCCGGCCCCCGCCCCTCAGTGCAAAGGGCTCTCTTGCATAGAAATTACCATTCAAGGTTGTCACAAAACTTTTCAAGAGCAAAACAACTATAATTTTGTGGGTGGAGGGGCGGGGGGGATCACTAAAATCAACTCATTTACGTTTTTAATACTATTGAGGTCCTATGTTTCTGCTGCATGTCATGCCAATCCGCAATTTCTTTTTAGGCCTATTCATGTACATGACAGTATAAGAACCACTGTAAGGTCAAATAAGACTGTAAAGGCCTGGATATAAATAAAAAATATCAATAGTGTATAAAAAAAAGTCAAATATTTTTCATTGTCAATTGTTCTCGTGTTCTAAAATGTTCAAAATGTATTTAAAAATTTGATCAAAGCTAATGTGATTAGTACCCTTATAATATTTTCTTGAAGCAATGCAAATAAAACACTGTTGAAGTTGTTTAGCGGTAAGCTCTCATTTCACTGTTTTTTGGTGATGTTTTAAGTTTTTTTACCATGGTATTGTTTCTTTTTTTTGGTCTTCTTTTAAATTATATAAAATAACTTGACCTGTTTAGTCAGCCACTGAGTGTTGCAAACAAAGTTCTTGTTCCAGCAAAATATTTTGCAAATATATCTTGAGTCAACCGTCAATCATGACATCATATGAAACTACAATTGAGACATATACATCAGCAAATATGGTCATGCTGTACTGCACCAAAAAAGGGTGCAACTAAAAGCTGTGGTGGTGAGAACAACTGAAAAAGTTGGTCGCAGCAGTGCTACCAGCGCAAAAGCTAAGTGGAGACCTTAGAGCCCTGTCATGGCCAAAATTACATAGCATTTACAGGTATACCGCTTTCATCATATCATTGGTCGCATAGCATAATTGCTTCGGTCATTCAATATTTCATATGTTTTGGGAAAACCAAAAGAAACAAAATTTTAGAAAACACAACGGTACTTTTTTATTGAAATTGTAACCAAGCGCGCAACCAGATGTGTGAACAAGTAAACAAAAGGGAAAAGACCCTTCTTTAACAGTATAACAAATAAAAATGATTTTTGGCAGAATGTGCCATGATAGTCATTTTACCTCTTACTTTTATACTTCAAATCTAAAATGTTTGATATATGGTAAAATTACGTATTCAATATGTATCAGTCAGTGTGTTCACTCATCACGTGCATTATCTGTGAATGCGCGTGCACGAGCGTTGCGGTTTGCTCGGCGCGCATGGAAGCTGCTCGCGTGCACGCGCAATTTCAATTTTACCATCATCACCGGTGTCGACAGAAGCGAATTCGAACATGACCACAAGGATGTACACGAACATAATGTCGGTGGAACCGGTACGGCGGAGAGAGCATCTGCTGTCCTTCTGAGAGCGCTCATCCGCGGCATGCCTCGTCGACGCCTCCCCGGTCAAAGACGCCGAACCGTGGAGCCCGACCACGGAGATTCATTCATGAGCCCCGATGGAGCATCTTCACTAAAATCACTATTTATCATCTTGTTTCCTTGCTGCATCCCTACGCTCGCCGTACCGAGTTCTCCTGGTGTTCTGCTAGTGGCCGGAACCCGAGCCCGCCCTGGCTGTCCATGGCTCTACTGAGAAGATGGAGGCTTCTGCTGGTGTTTAACGTGCTCGCGGTGGCCGGCATCATGACGTTGTGGAGCCGCTGTAGCAGCGCGCGCAAGCCAACGGTCCGCGTGGCCGCTCCGGAGGGTCGGGACGCTGCGGACGCCGAGCGCAGGAGCCCAGGCCGGACCAACGGAACCGCCACCGTCAGCCACCAAGTGCTACTGGACAGGCTCAGCTCGCTGGAGGACGTCGTGTACCGACAGTTGAACGGTAACAAATTGCAACTTTTTGGCCATTTAATCAGCACTTTTTGCCATTAATTAAAAAATATATATGTATATATACAGTATATATATACACATGCATGAAGTGCATGGAGAATTGTAAAAAATCAAGTTAACTTTCAGAATTGAGAAAAGAGTTGACAAAAATGCTTTAAAATGTTTTAATTTGTGATTTTTGTTGTTGTTGTTGCTGTGAGCATTTGAAAATGTGTCTGTTATTAATAACTTCATATGTGTTGCTTGGGATCACACTCCTCAGCCTCCCTGATAAGGTCTATTCAGGGGTGCTGGAGAGGAGGGTCCGTCAGGAAGTCGAGCCTCAGATTGAGGAGGAGCAGTGTGTTTTCGTCCCGGCCGTGGAACAGTGGACCAGCTTTACACCCTTAGCAGGGTCCTCGAGGGTATGTGGGAACTTGCCCAACCAGTCTACATGTGTTTTGTGGACTTGGAGAAGGCGTTTCGCCGTGTCCCTCGGGGAGTTCTGGGGGGGGGGGGGGGGGGGGGTTTCAGGAGTATGGTGTACCGAGCCCCCTAATAGGGGCTGTTCGGTCCCTATACTGCCGATGTCAGAGTTTGGTCGCATTGCCGGCAATGAGTCAGAATCGTTTCCAGTGAGGGTTGGACTCCGCCAAGGCTGCCCTTTGTCGCCAATTCTGTTCATAACCTTTATGGACAGAATTTCTAGGCGCAGCTGAAGCGTTGAAGGGGTCCGTTTTGGTGGCCTCAGTATTGCATATCTGCTTTTTGCAGATGATGTGGTACTGTTGGCTCCTTCAAGCAGGGCTCTCCAACTCCCACTGGAGCGTTTCGCAGCCGAGTGTGATGCAGTTGGGATGAAGATCAGCACCTCCAAATCTGAAACCATGGTCCTCAGTCGGAAAAGGGTGGAGTGCCCTCTCTGGGTCAGGGAGGAGATCTTGCCCCAAGTGGAGGAGTTCAAGTATCTTGGGGTCTTGTTCACGAGTGGGGGCAGGAGGGTGCGGGAGATCGACAGGCGGATCGGTGCAGCGGCTGCTGTGATGCGGACGTTGTATCGGTCTGTCGTGGTGAAGAAGGAGCGGAGCCAAAGGGCGAAGCTCTCAAATTACCGGTCGATCTATGTTCAAACCCTCATCTATGGTCACGAGCTATGGGTCGTGACCGAAAGAACGAGATCCCGGGCGGATACAAGCGGCCGAAATGAGTTTTCTCCCCAGGGTGTCCGAGCTCTCCCTTAGAGATAAGGTGAGAAGCTCGGTCATCCGGGAGGGCCTCAGAGTAGAGCCGCTTCTCCTCCACATCGAGAGGAGCCAGATGACGTGGCTCGGGCATCTGATTCGGATGCCTCCTGCCTCCCTGGTGAGGTGTTCCGGGCATGTGCCGCTGGCAGGAGACCCCGCGGACGACCCTGGGCACGCTGGAGAGACTATGTCACCCAGCTGGCCTGGGAACGCCTCGGGATCCGCCAGGAAGAGCTCGAAGAAGTGGCTGGGGAGAGGGAAGTCTGAGCTTCCCTCCTAAAGCTGCTGCCCCCGCGACCCGACCTCCAAATCTGAAACCATGGTCCTCAGTCGGAAAAGCGTGGAGTCCTCTATTATTATAAGCGGTGGAAAATGGATGGATGGATGGAAGTGTTGCATGAGATGAACAGCTTGAAGTTGTCATGTTGTGGAGGGAAGAAGACAAGATCTGAATTATTTATGGTTTGGGAATTTCATTATTTAAAAAAGAAACATTAATTTGGCACGATGTCCCCAATGAGCTGAATATTTTGACGTTGGTCAAAAAATGTGGAAAGGCTGCTAAATCAGAGGTATAAAAATTGGCTTTAATTTTGGTGAATTTTACTGGTTTATGGTTTCAGTTCAATTAAACAATGAGGTACTATGGTTTGTAAAATATATTTTTTAAATTATTGTTTTGAATTTAGGAGTCAGATAAAGCCTCTGGACATGTTCTGAATGTGTTCAAGAATTTAAAGTTAAGGACTATGTTTGGCTCGTCAAGAAATGTGAAAGGAGGAAGTAAATATGTATACTGTATCTCTGAATTTAGGAATTTTATTGTGAGGATCTGGGAATTGGCAAGCTGTCCTGACCAAACTAGATATTTTGAATCCGTCAAAAATGTGGAAGGTGTTGGTATATGGGTAAAATCCTCATTAATTACGGATTTTTATGGTGAAAAGTGGGTAATGTTGCTTGCTGAATGTTGTTTAGCACCTAAACATTTCCTGGTGAAAGGGTTCAAGACCCAGACTATTTCGATGACATGTTTTCACACCCACACTCGTTGGAACCTCAGGGATGTGGCTTTCCCATGCAATGAAAGGTTTCAACACTTTTCCAACGAAACACTTCAACACCCGCATTTTTCACCACCAAGACTTCCAATGAAAGTTTTCGGCGCACACATTTTTTGAATGGAATGCGGGTATTTCAACACCCAAACTTTTCCTGCTGGAACACCTACCTAGACTATTCCAATGAAAGGGTTAACCCCCACTTTTTTTAATCACACTGACTCGGATGTGGGTTTTTTAGCATGCGGACTTGAAAGGTTTCAACATACTCATCTTTCCACCTGAAAGGAAGTGATACCAACAACACGCACACCCACGGGTGATATGGGTCTTTCAACACTTTCAGCACCAACACTTCTTGTTGCACCCACAGCAAATTTTGGTGTTTCAATACCCAGACCTTTCCTGGTGAAATGGTTCTACACCCATACTTTTTGTGAGCAAGATGCTATGTTAATAATCTCATAATCTGTTTTTTTTAGGTCTGTCCAAATCTTTGGGCCTTATCGAGGGTTTCGGGGGCTGGGGAGCCGGTGGCCTGGCCGCCAGTCTTTCTCCAGGTGAGGTGAGCGATGCCAAATACTTGAGGGACAAATATGGCTACAACGCCTACCTGAGCAACACCATCTCTCTGGACCGAACCATACCAGACTACAGACCCGGCAGGTCAGTGCACGCACACACACAAATTCCCCCTGTGGGGCGAGGGTTCATCGATATAACACTGACAGATATCAAAGCAATTGAATTAGATATCGATATACAAGCATCGAGTATCAAGACCCTCATATCAGATAGGATCAGATATCAAAGAAGTATCAAAAAGTATTGATATGATCACATGAGGAAATTATACATGTCTATTGTATAATGATACACTCCCATCAGGTATCGATACACTACTATTTATCGATCTATGATATCTCAGATATCAATGCAATCGATTCATATATCAATCCCATAACATCAGTAATCGATAAACTAACATTGGATATCAATTCACTGCCATCAAATGTTAATACACCAGCATTGGGGATCAACACATTACTCGCAAATATCGCTAAAGTAGCAACGGGTATGTTTATAATTACATCGAATACCGATTCACTGGAATTACATATTGATTCATTCACATTGGGTATCAGTACACCACCATCAGATACTCCAGCCCCTGGTATCAACACACTACTATCAGTTATCACAAAAATTTCAACAGGTGTGAATATAAATACATCATATATCAATACACTACCATAAGATATCGATTCATTCACACTGGGTATCGGTACAGTACCATTACATATTGATAAACTAACATCTCATCGATGAACCAACATCAGGTGATGATTCACGATCAACAAGTATCAACACATGCATTAAATAATGATCAACCAACATCAGAAAGTAATGCAATAGCAACAGGTACCAATACACTAACATGAGTTATCAATATATCACCATGTGACATTGTTGGAGTAGCATCAGGTATCGCCAAAGTATGAAAGTATGGTTATAATTAAGTCAGGTATCGATACACTAACATCAGATAGCAATACATTCTAATCAGTTATCAATACATTTATCACATACTGTTACAGTACATTAAAAAATGATACACATGCACCGATACACTGGTGTCAGATACCAATAAATTAGGTCGAACATAAAGTCAATAAGATACATGAAAATAAATACAGTATTCCCCTGACATAAAACTCATAACCTCAGAGCACATCTTCACCAAAGAAACAATGTGAATTTGAGTCACAACCTTCATACCTGCGCATTTCCAGATATCATTGAAAGTCAATCATGTTCTTACTTTGCTTTTGGGTCATGGCGTCAGAGTGAAGAACCCATCTTGACGAATTAGCACAGGTGTCCATTCAAAGGCAGGCTCATTCTTTCTCAGTCAAACCTGAAAATTGGAAACACCATGTTCCAAAATGGTGTCATTGTGTGTACGGTACATACACATGTAAAGTTTTGGGGATAAACATAACACGTTTTTGTCATAGTTTTAGTTCATAACAGCAGTACTCACTTGTGATCTGACAGCAGGAAGTACCCCCACTGTTTGTTTACAAACATTCTGAAATGTCCTATATGTATATTGTTTGTACCAATAGTTGCAGAAATGTCAGCCACCTACGAGATCTCCCCCAGATGGCCCTGGTCTTCATCTTCGTCAACGAGGCCCTGTCCGTCATCCTACGCTCGGTCCACTCGGCTGTCAATCACACGCCGGCGCACCTGCTCAAAGAAATCATCCTGGTGGATGACCACAGCGACGACGGTACAACACTTACCTGACCTTCAGGAGTTTCTAGTTCTACGAGTACCAAGACGTAAAAGTTGAGCTGGAAATAGTTGGTAATGGGGCTGTGGTGGAGATCAATTTTGAGGTATTAACATTAGCACTCCAAGTAACAAGAAGTAAAAATGTACCTGCATCTTCGTGGGTGCTGGGGAAGTGCAGCTATAGTTTTTCAACAACATATTCATTATTGTGCTATTTCTGTGAGCAACTGTTTACTAATTAGCAACACTTCCTCATCAGGACATGCATACTAAAAGCGGTGAATGATGATGATGAAGAGGAGGAAGTGAGTGCGTGCAAGCGTTTTGGCCGAGCACGAAACCTCTGACGAGTTGAGTCACAGATCAAAAGACGCTGCTGGCCTGTTGTTTAGACTCCCAATGGAATTTCACTTTAAGTTTATATCAAGATGTGATGTTAGTGGATTCATATTGATGCTAGAATGTTGATACATGTATCGATACCCTATGTTACTTGTCACTATCTAATACTTGTGTAGAGATATCTAGTATGTCAATACTTGATGCAGCTGTTATTAATGAATTGACCCCCAATTCTGATCTATCGATATCTGATGTAGTGGATGGTCTTATAATGCTAGAATATTGAAACCTGCCTGTGGTATTGATACCCGATGCTCGTCTATTACTTCCTGATATTACGTAGGGAGAGCTGATGATAGTGTATCATGTAGTGTATTGTAAATTTCCCCAGTGTGGGACGAATAAAGGATATCTTATCTTATCAATGCCCTGATGTTACTGTGTCAATAGTGTCTCTGATCCCAGCGTATGGCTATCTCATACGTATCTCAAACGATCGTTACGTTGCCAAACTAATGTTGTATCGCAACATTTGATAAAATGTGTCAATATCTGGAAGGGTATCAAGATCTGATACTAGTCGTGCGTCGAGACCTGTTCTGAGGGAATCAATATCAGATGCTAGTGTATCAACCTGATACGAGTGGGTTGGTAGATGATGCCTGCAGTGTTTCAACATCTGATGCGAGTGTATCGATATCTCGTGTGAGTGTAGTGATACCTCATGTTAGTGTATGGCTATCGTCATATTAGAATGACCAATGCTTGTTATGAGAGCTGATGACAATTGGGGTTGCCACTCTCATCTACATTTGTTGTTTTTAATGTGAAGAAGCTGACGATGTTGTTTTGTTGCTGTGTTGCAGAGCAGCTGAAAGGACCTCTTGAGGACTACGTGAAGAGACGCTATCCCGGTCTGGTCAAGATCGTCAGGAACCACAAGAGGGAGGGTCTGATCCGGGCCAGGATCGAGGGCTGGAAGGCGGCCAGCGCCGAGGTGACGGGATTTTTTGATGCCCATGTGGAGTTCACACCCTTCTGGTGAGGCATTCAAATGACTCTGGTGTATTGTCCCTTCAATAGAATGAATATCCTGCTTCGTCACTAGTGCGGAATCCCCCCACAATGATGTTTACCTTCACACTTACTCACCAGGGCTGAGCCGGTATTGGCCCGAATCAAGGAGGACCGCAGGAGGATTATACTGCCGTCCATCGACAACATCAAGCATGACACCTTCGAGGTGGAGCGTTACGAGAATTCAGGTCACGGCTACAGCTGGGAGCTGTGGTGCATGTATATCAACCCACCAAAACAGTGGTGGGACGATGGCGACGTGACGGCGCCGATCAGGTGGGCACGACTGACGTCAAGACCAGGTCACATCAGTATCAATTCAACCAATAGAGTCAAGGGGCTTTCACGTGGACAGCACTGTTCTACTTTTGGTACGCAAAGCGCTTTAACACCATTTCTTTATCTACCTATTTATGACACCGCATCGAAAGCAACTGGGAGTTCGGTATCTTGCTCAAGGACACTTCAACATGGTCACAAGGATTGAGAATCAAACCCTCAACTTTCTGGTTGAGATAGGACCAATCCAAAACTGAGCCATAGCGCCCCACAATACTATCCAATAATATAGACCATTCAAGACCACAACAGTCCAATAAATGTCCACAAGCTCATCACTAACATATAATGGGGTACTCCATAGACAGACGAATGGAAATCAGCACTGATGTTACAGTCACAATAAACGTTCAAAGAACTGCTACTTGAACACAGACGGTTTGCAAAATCCGCGCTCTACGAAACGATTGTGTGCTTCGTTGTGACAGGAGTCCCGCCATGATTGGCTGCTCCTTCGTGGCCAATCGTCTCTTCTTTGGCGAACTCGGGCTGCTGGACCCTGGCATGGACGTCTACGGTGGGGAGAACATCGAACTGGGCATCAGGGTTAGTGTATCGCCTCTTTCTGCTTTTGTTGTCTCAGTCTAAATGGGACAGCGCTTCGTGCGTAAACGTTTATTATTTAATGCGCTTTATCCACACTGATGGTTACCAAGAGACAATGAATTAGAAGTCTTTTGCCATTAAAGTGTGGCATGACTATCCCCCCCCCCCCAGGTGTGGATGTGCGGGGGCAGCATGGAGGTGCTGCCGTGCTCCCGCGTGGCTCACATCGCCCGCGTGAAGAAGCCCTACAACAGCAACATCGCTTTCTACATGCGCCGCAATGCCCTGCGCGTGGCTGAGGTCTGGATGGACCACTTCAAGTCCAACGTCTACCTGGCCTGGAATATCCCCATGGAGGTGACGCCCATATCATCTACCATCTTGTTCCAAAATGCACGTGAAGCTCCCACCTGATGTGATGTCGCAACTGCTGCAGAATCACGGCATCGACTTTGGTGACATCTCTGAGAGGGTGGCGCTCAGGAAGAGTCTGCAGTGTAAGAATTTCCAGTGGTACCTGGACAACGTTTACCCTGAGATGAGGACATATGGCAACACGCTCTACTATGGTGAGGTGAGTATATACAAAATGCATTTTCACTTGTATCCTGTTGACGGGTTGCCAAAGGGAGACAATACATTGGTCTGGTCTACCATAAGATTACAGCGGCCCAGATAAAACTGACGTTTGCGAGCACTTGTCAGCAGGAAGATTTGACTGGTGTCATGCGCGAAAAGCCCTGCGACACCAAAACCAGACAATATCTGAACAAAGTATTTTATTTGTGTATGTTCGTTTATTTAACTGTAGTTGCAAATCATAAGATTATTGTGATCTCATAATATTGAAATCAAATTATTTCTATATTCTATGATTTTCCATCACTCAAAATATACGTCACACTCTCAGACAGCCCGGCAAATATCTGTACAAAAATATGCATTTCGAGTCCTGTCGATCTTTGGATCCGCAGAAGCACGTGAGCGGGGTATTCGCCACCGTGAACAATGTTCAAAACAAACACAGCTCACGCCTCATCGATGGCAGCTTACAGTCCTGCGTAAAGATGAAGGTGACTTCCTACAGTTCTGATTTGTAGACACTCCGAGCATAGGTTCAGGAGCAGAAGTCCCATTAACAAGGTAAAAGAAAAATCCAGGAAGTTAATTTGCAAATATCTATTTCATTGTTCCGTGAAAAACTGCTCTTTTTTTCCCATTGTATTTTTAAATTGAGGTCAAGGCACTGCGACTCCAAAAGCAAAAAGCATGATGGCACAAGGTATTTTTGTTTAGTCGAAGTTTAGCTCTAGAGTTTTGCTCTAAGTTCAGCTTTTTAAAGATACCTTCAACTCAAATGCTGATCAACATTAGCACTCCCTAAGGTAGAAACAATGTTAGCTAACATGCTAATCATAATGTTTTGTTCAATTATATAATTTTTTTTTAGCATCTTGTTAGTCACTAGTGTATCGTTTCAGATGCGCAACTCTAAAGCAAGCCACCTGTGTTTGGACCAGGGTATGAGGGAGAACCACACGGCCACCCTGCACCCCTGCCATGGGTGGGGTCCACAGGTAGGTAGGATGGCAACTTTACGTGGTTGCAACCGAGTATCCTCTCGGCGTGTCAACAGTTCTCACACTCTGTTCTGAGGCAGAAGTACAAATACTTGTATTCATTAAAAATACTGGTAAAAGTAGAAGTACTGTATTAATTGTTGAAGTAACAAAGTAAAGTAAAGTAAAGTAAAAGGATATCTTATCTTATCTTTAAAGTAAAGAGCATGAAATGTACTTCAGTACAAAAGTAAAAAAAGGATTTGAAAGAATAACACTATTTTGTCTAAGTGAGGAGTAGAAAGCGCAGGTCAGGTACTTATAGGTAAAAGTAAAAAGTCTGAAAAAGGAATCCTGAAGTAAACTACCAACGCAGACAAAAATATAGTTAAGTACTGTCACAATGTTGTTACCTTCCACCACTGGCATCATGTTCATGTCTCTCAGATAGGACGTTACACCAAAGAGGGTCATCTGTACCTGGGCCCACTGGGTAGCACCGGGGAGGACACTCGCTGTGTGGCGGACGATCCTGCCACCCAATTACCGCAACTCCTGGACTGCGACAAAGACAAGGACGAACACCGCACCAAGTGGATTTTCACTCAGGTGACAGCTTCTTCCCGTTAATGCTTACAGCCTCGTCAATCTCTTATACTGATAGCCTAGCTTCTTCTACGAGGCTACTACTTTTCATGAATGTTGAGCCAAGGGCTTGTGTAGTCTGAAATACTGTTAGCTTAGCATATATTTCTTCTTCTACTGGCATTTTTATCACCTGATGAAGGTAGCTAGCTTGGTTGGTGTATAATATTTTCCATCCTATCTTTTATTTCTTCTTCTTCTACAACTACTGCAAGACCGCTGATTGCGCTTCTTCTCATGAAGGTACCTTGGTTTGTCTACAAAACTATTAGCCAAGCTTCTTTTATTTCTTCTACTACGACTACCACCAGCTGTAATGCTGCCATCACTACAACTACTACTTGGCTTACTATGTCTACTACCGCTGATTCTATTCTTTCTCATGAAGTTAGAGAGCTTGTTTGGTCTACAAAACTGTTAGCCTAGCGTCTTCTCTTTCATGTACTACTCTCCACTGCTTAACTGGCTGACGGTAAATTAAAAACAGCAGCAGTAATAGTGGTGGGAGGCATCGCCATCTTTGCTTCGTTCCCGTTACAAGGAACACTTGTGACTGTGTTATGCCTCTTTAACGTGTTATTTTTGTACAGAAAGGGTGTACTATAGTAACAGTTTGATTATTTTTATTTGGGTATTCAACTTTTGCTACTTTTAATTTATTGTGGCACGCTTAGAAACAAAGGTAGGCAGTCAGTGCTTTAAAAGGCGTGCCCTCAATCACTAGCAATTTTGTATAACGACGAGATAGTCGGAATTAAGTGTTGTGAACGCGCTGTGTTTAATGATTTCTAAATGGATCCGTGGGCTCGAAGGAACAAATGGGTGAGTTGAAGTAGCGGCCCCCAACTGTGTTTATCGACAGAACATACAGCTTATCCAATCCAGGCCTGCTACTACCTCCTCTTCTACCAATACTACCACTCCCTATATGATCATTACTACTACTTGTGAAGGTTGAGGTCATGTTTGGTCCATAAAAGTGATCTTCTTGGTGTTCCTCCTGTAGGGTGATTCCATGATAAACTCGGCTTCAGGTCGCTGCCTGGAGGTGGTGCCCGCCAAAGTGTACTTGGGCCACCAGGTGGTGCTGCAGTCCTGCTCCGGACAGCGGTGGACCATAAAGAACACCATGAAGGAGGTTGCAGTGTATGTTTAGCGGGCCACTGCGGCTTCACACATTCAGATGATGACTGCAGATGCGTGGGGACGTCGGGGCCAGGCTCCGGGCCACTGATGATCGCCTCAGATATTTAAGTTGGACAAACGCGCCAGGCAACTTCTACTAGGACAGTGAGCTGGGGAAAACTTGAAACTACATGGCTTATGATTTGGAAGCAGGTTTTTGGTGACCAGCATTCCTTAAACTCTTTGGGGAATTCCGATGAGTTTCAAGTAGGGGCATATTTTGACAAACCGCAATAGAAGTCATAATAATAATCAAATAAAAACAATTGATTAAAAATACAACTTAAAATTTTACTGAATCTTCAACAAGCTTGAGGGTCATCTTGGGGGCTTCTTTTTTTTTTTAATGCAGGGTGCTTGGACTTGATAGCCTCACTGCCTCATTTGCAAGCCTCTCGTGACATATTATGCAGAGCGGGTTTGGTGCGTGCCATTCAAACAGCAATAAACCCGTCCAGTATGACTGCAAGTATTGTTTCATTGTTTGGCCTGTTCCCATTTTTAATAAGCTCTCCAAACACATTTGATTTGATTTTTGTTTTTGTTTTTCTCTCGTTGCAAGCTTGGGGGCTTACTTTGTTCCGTGTCGCATGACAAAGAGGAGCAGTATGGCAAAAACAGAGGAAGGATCTGATTTTCAAAATAAAACTGTTTTCAGACACATGTTGAATAAAATACCCTTTGTTCAGTCTCTCTGTGGAATAACATAGTTGAATAAAATATGTATTCTTCTGTGGGTGAGGAGGATTTCTAGAGTGGATGTCATAACCAGTTGCATAGAGATGATTGCAAGACGTAAAATCCAATTCAAAGGGGATGTATGAGGAACAAAACCTCCATCATCATCGAGATTTTCTCACAGATCATGATAAAATGTTTGCTTGCATTATGTTTGACTAAATTCACGAATCAAACATGAACAGAAAAGCCAGCGTCCCACTGGCCATGTAAAGGCACATCCGTTTTTAAAAAAAATCATCTTACCGATTGAAACGTCACACAACTTGCATTCTGCCTCCATTCCAAGCAACATTACCTCAAAAAAAAGGAAGGTTAAAATGACCATTCTCCCTATTTTTTCTGTTTTTTGAATGTCTGCCTTGGTCAAATAACGTAGCAGGATTGTTTTCTAAATGGTGTCACTGGGATTTTTGCCACCCGGAAGTATGTGTGACACCATGGTGAAAAAGTCTGTCATTCCTCATGTCTGTATGTCGACTACTTTTGAGGCGTTCAGTGTATTAACGTGAACGATTCAGTCTTCCAGTAAACAAAGTACTTGACACCCTCAGCCATCTTTTTGTTTGTAACTTAGCGGTGTAGCTTGTTGTTAAAAAGCATACAGACGAGAGCGGACTGTGGATTTGGGACAGGGACCTGTGCCAAAAGGCGAAAATCTGTGCGTAATTGAAATCTTTCCACCAATAATGGCCTGTAGATGACACAACATGGCGGCAAAGAAGTACTTTGATCTAAATGAAGCTCCTTCTCCCACTTTAACATAGTTTTTTTTAAAACTATTTTTTTTCCGCAAAACAATTAAGGGATTTTATTTTCAGGCCAAATTGGCCGATCTTATCTGTGAGCATGAGGGAATGAACTTGTGGCTCTTTGGCGGTCGCATATCACCTTCTGGCCCATAAAAAAAAGTAGAACCATATTGTTTGTATTGAAAAAACAAAGATTTATTGCATCTTGTACACATGTTCAGTATTTACACACTGAGGCTTGTTCAATAATACAATTTAAAGTCTACTTAAATGTGTTTGTTCAGTGTCGCACATGCAAACTCTGTGTGTGTGTGTGATTGGTTAATTAATTGTGGCGAGGGTCCATGCTACTCGAGAGACACCCCGGTGTTTCCTTCCCCTGCCAAATGAAAAGCCCAGGGAATGGAGGCATGCAAACATTCCCGCAAGGTGTATTTTTCATGATAGGAAGTTCCCCTGAATGGAACAAGCACACGCCAAAACACTCAAGTGTGATTTCCTGTGATTTTCTGTACACTTTTTTAAAATATTCTGTGTTTCAAAATAAACCAGATGCTTTGAAAACAAAACTGCTGCAGGACCAGGGGTGGGCATAGTATAAGGCCCGCTGTGTTCTTTCATTCATTCATTGTGAATAATAAAATGAAAGCAGAATTGCTGCAGTTTAGTATTAAAATAAACAATTTAATTCATGCATTTACTATTTAATTATTTGTTTGAATACATAATTGGTTAATTCATATTAATTACATTTTCATTAAAAAAAGGAATTATTTTATTACTAAAATACATTGCACATGCATTTGACATTTAATTATTCTTTAAATACGTAATTGGTTAATTATAAATACAGATGAAAAATAACATAAATGATTTGACACGAATTATTATTGGTTGGCAATTCCTCCAAATTAATTATAAACAACAAATGCAGCTTAACTATTCCATGACTTTATAAAACTATTTACATATTTTACATTTTAACTAACATTTAATCTTATCTACAAATGACCTGGCCCATCTGTCTATTTTCAAAATTTTGTTTGCCTGCCCCTTGATCCTTCTCACTGGACACGTCGTTGGGTACACAATCTAAATAAAATTGAATACAAACAAAAACCAAATCTGGTTATGATTTTCTCTTCTTTTTTTTTAAATATAACAAAATGTTTATTATTGTGCTTGCACAAATGCACTGCATCATAATGACAGTAATAAACATATTGTTCAATGAAAATCTCTGCTTTGTTTGTAATAGTTATGTCATTAATTAGTGTGTAAGCCAACACGCTGTTTGCGTGATGCCCGCTAGAGGACGCGCTTGCACAAAACTTGCTGGTCATCCGGTTTTGTTTCTTTTATGGCTTAGAACACGCATATCCGCCACAGAGTGACGTCACCCGACGCAAGCGTGTTGCTGCAGTTGTGCAGTCAGAATTTTGTTACCTCAAAGAACTTTTATACAGCGTGACATGACGTGTGGGCGGGGCCTACGAGACCACGTGGCTTCTTCCTTATTATAAGTGCAGTGGAGGTGTGGCGATTCTTTTTTATTATAGATTTATGATTTATCGTTCCCCCCGCCCCCAGGTTTTTCTGGTATACAACAATGAATTGTGTGAATTGTTGTTTGTCTATATGTGCCCTGGTGAGAAGTTCAGGGTGTGCCTCCCTTCTCTTTCCAAAGGTCAACTGATCACTTCAAAGAGGGCAAGCTATACAAAATGGATTTATGGATATTGTATTGTGATATCAGTATTGCTGCTGTATGTGCTTGATCATGTGTAAAGCTTATTATGCAAAGTGACCTCCAGCATCACTCATCAATCAGTCATTAATCAGTCAATTGATAACGGTGAACTGATTCATCAAATCAGAAGAAGGAAGTGGAAACACAAACACATGCGCATGCGCGGGCACGCACACAAACAGCACAGATGGACGAGATGGGACGGCGCCATCTAGTCTCCTCAACACACTTGGTCGCCGTGTGAAACAGGAAGTCAGAAGAAGACGGTGGCAAACGGGAGGAATATTCATGCTCCGGTGAGGAGGAAGGAGGAGGAAGGGAACGGCAGAAGAGGGGAGAAAGGTTGAGGGGATTAATGGAAGACAAGGGAGGAGGGCAAAAAGGTGAGAGGAGTAGAAATGAGGAGGGGGGGGGTGAAGAGGAAGAGGCAGGAGAAAGAAGGAGGAGGCGGGACAAAGATGAAAAAGGATGAGAGGAGAAAGAGGGAGTGGGATGAAAAAGAAGAAGGTAAGGGGACAACAGTGGAGGAGGAGGCCAAGATCAGGAGGAAAACAATGGAAGAATACAAGAAGCCAGGACGTTAGGTGTTTGGTGTCTTTGACTTAAAGGAATCCTTGTTTGATTCCCCACTCGGAGGATCTTAAGTCCAAACTGACAGATGATATATATATAAAAAAAAAAAGAAATCCCAGCATTCCGTGCGGCAACCAGAAGGTGTGTTCGCCATACTTGTGTGAGGTTTCCAGGTTGGACGCATTCTTTCCCTCCACACGCATCTTGATGCTTGTCCACATGGACCTTCCGCCCACGTTCTGCGGCTCCGGAATCAAGCGGTCCTTCCCGAACATGGGTTTCGTCTGCACAAACAAAATTTCAAGCGCTCCTTCCTGCCGCCGGCGCCGAGTTATTGCATCATCAGAAGAGGACAGAGGAGGATTGTGGGTAACGGCAGCCCTTGAGAGTCCCTGCTGTCGGAGTAAAGGGGTGGAGCGCGAGCAAAAAAACGGAATATGTGAGTGTGTGTGTGTGTGTATGTGTATGTCACAGTGGGGCTGGCTACTCCATGCCGTTCCTCAGCATCTGATTGGCTGCGATCAGCATGACGCTGATGATGAACGCCATGGCGAAGGCGCAGATCAGGCTCTTCCTCACACACGTCTGACGGTTCTTCTTGGACGGGTGCACTAAGGGAGAAAGACATGAGAAAAAGTGTCAAGCCACAGTACTGGCGTTTACGGGGCGTCCTTGAATGGATCGGTGCAGTCGCAACAACCTAAAACCATTTCACAGTTCACCAATGTTTGTATTTATCCATCCAGCCATCAGTGGGGGATAGTCAATAAAGGGTGCTAGGGCATCGACCCACCAGGTCACCTTACTTTTCTTGAAGACAGAAAATGGAATTAAAAAACTGACAATTAAAAAAAAAATCACATCATGATGCACTTTCGTTCTGAGGTGCAGAAATGTTTACCCATTGACAGTTGTTAAAAGCCTGACATGTGCAGTACATTCTCAGCAATCTCAGGGCCCTGACATTCTAACTAGATAGCTAGCTAGCTGGAATGTCAACAAGCTACCTACCTACAGTACCTACCTACCCACCTATCCATTGACCGTCTGCCTTTCTAATTGTCTTGTCATCCTCCTCCCAACCACACCTTACTCATCTCTTCAGGCTTATTTTCTCATTGCCGTCTTCTTCCATCCATCTGCTCATCCTCAACTCCTCATCCTCTATTCATCTCCTTCTCACCTCCTCCCACAGAGTTGACGGCATCTTCCAATCAATAAATCAGTAGGTGACATGAAAGTTGATGAGAAAATGTCAAATACTTTCTGACAGCCCCACATACCATATACGCTTACAGTACACACACACACACACACACACACACACACACACACACACACACACACACACACACACACACACACACACACACACACGAAGGTATTCACGAGTACCTCCTTCAAATTCGGTCTGACAGTTTCCTGCATTCTCCTTGAGGCTCTCTTCCTCATTGATGATGATGTTCTCAATGTCCTTCATGGTCAGGTGGTCTCGGAAGGCGTAGAAGAGGACGTGCTTCAGCTCCTCCAGGGTGATCCTCTGCATATCGAACTGCACACACACACACACATACAAAATTGTGGCACACCGCTGTATTACATTGAAGGCGCGCAAGTCTAAATTCAGACTTTCCTGAAAATACTGTGGAAAAAAACCCTTAGAAAAATGATTGTTTCAAAATCTGTGATATTGAGTGGGGGTCACTATTTTTTACAGGTAAACACAATAAGATCACGTCAGGCTAGGGTGCAGATTCAATTGTGTCCTCCTAAGGGACTCAATGACAGGTGTCAGGAGGACAAAGAAAATATATGCTGACTAGACCTAAACAGAGTGACGCATGTCTGGCACCATCCAAGCCAAACCTGCATGTCACCTGTCCTTGGGGGAGGTCAGTGGCCCGATTGCTGCTGCCTGAAGCTGGTTGCCTCCGGTGATGGGGAGGTGGCAGACAAGCAAAGTATGAAAAATGTATTTTCCTGCGCTAGCCAGCATCCACTTTCCTCTAGCGCCCGGTGATCTTTAAGAGACAACATGTCCACGGTTATGACAATGAAGGGGGTGGGGTGGGCTGACGTATTACTCAATCAAATTATGCACCACAATCAAAAGCATCCAATCAGGAAATGCCCAGAATAGATCAAATAAATCCATTCCGCTTCGGGCTAATCAAGTGCAACAAGAAACCACTTTAAAATCTACCAAGGCCCCAAATGGCACTCCAATTCAATCTAAAAAAATGTAACACAATGTGAGTGATTTCAGAATAAGTGTAACAATGGCTTGTTGTGTAACAAAGACATTTAACAGTGGAACACAACCGAGACAGAGACTGTAACACACGTGGCGTTAAAAAAATGTAACACACAAGAAAGATACCTAACACAGGAATGTGTAACTCAAAGAGGTGTAATAAAAACATGCAAGACAAAGATGTGTGGCTCAAAAACGGAACACATGCAGCACATCGATATGTAACAAAGAAACATGACAGCTATATATAACACAAAAACAACAGTAATAAAGACACATGTCGTACAAAGTGTAACACAGACCTAGATCTAACAAAAACATGATATGTAACAGATGTGTAGCTCCAATAAAGTGTTGCACACACATGTGTAATGCAAAGAATGTCACAGACGATGTAATGCGGCAAAAGCACGTGACAGAGACATTTGTAATACAGAGAAACATAGACCTGTGCAATAGAGAGTGTAGCACAAAAACGGTAACACAGACATGCAATACAAACAACTGTAACAGATGTGTAACACAAAAATGAAACACAATGTGTCACACGTTCATGAAACTCAGATATGTACAATCCAAGGAAGTAAAACCTGTTAAAACTGTGTCGCACAAAGAACTGTTCAACAGACCTCATAATAGGTGTTTCACAGACCAGATGTGAAACAGAACAGAGATGTTACACATTTAGGAAATGCAACACAAATGCTGTAAATCAAAGATATGTAACATGTTAAAATGATAGAACAGCGAAATATGACCAAGGACTGTAACACAGACCTTGAGACTAATAAAGGTGTTTCTTCTTTTTCTTCTTCTTCTTCTTAATACGCGTTACACAGAGCAGACGTGAAACAGACCAGACATACTGTATGTAACATGTACATGCAACAAAAAACGTGTAACACAAACATATGTAAAAGTAACACAAATGTGTAGCATATCCATTCATTAATTTTCTGTACCTGCTTATCCTAAAAACTGGAGGACAGAGGTCCTAATCACTCGTACACCGTACGAGCGCTCATTTAACACCAACACATTTAATATGCACCAGCACAAACCCTAAGAGTGGAACACGGTCATGTGTAACAAACACTTGTAATAGAAAGACAAAAGTGGCCGCTTACTTCAAAATAATGTGTGGCGTTTTAATTCTTTTTTTTTAATGTGTTTTGCCACAAAGAGCAAACGTGTGAGAGAGCGGTGGGGTGGGGGGAGAACTGAGTCCATGAGATTGAGAGTCCTCTTGGCATCGTTTAGCAGCTCAAAGGTGAAGACCAAAGTCATCAAGAGCAAATTAGTGTCAGTGTGATTCATTATTCGCGTTATTAAGCCCAGGGGCTTCTTCGCTCGTGAATCGACTGCGCCGCACATTCAGCCACTCTCGATAAACGGTGCTGCAAACAAACAAACAAATCTTCTGCCTCACATTTTGTTGTCATTGGCCGAGATAACACAAAACATTTATACTTAGTGACAAAAAAAAGGCCCGCAGTTGCACATGAAAAAATGGAGTGGAACGTTGCACCACTTTCACACTTCAGCTCAAAATAAATTCATCTGCTCATGTAAACATGTGCTTGAAGACACGTAACCACACACACATTTCATCTTTCCGCAAGGTTATTTTCAGTGAAGTGTAGCGTCACCATGCAGTTAGCTTAACTGAATTGGGAATTATTTTTCATTATGTCACATTTTCCATGACGTCATTCCCAAATCTAGACAGATATTTTACATATTTAACTCCTTCCACATTTCTCAATCAAATGAAAGCCATTCCAACATGCTCACCTCATTCAAGAGAAACACAGAACTATTTATCACATGATAAAGATGACCACATTTTCACAATAAAATGCACAATTCAAGAGACATTTAACATATATACATTTTCCAATTGATTCAAACATTTGAACTATATTTCTACAAAAAAACGCACGCACGTGTGCGCGCACATACACACACACACACACACACACACACACACACACACACGAACGTACACAAACACACGCACGCACACAAACGCACACACACAGACACACACACCACATACGCGCGCACACACGCATAATGGAGCGTCCATTATGCCCAATTCTACCAGTGCAAAGTCAAACAAGATAAAAAGTGTAACAAAATCTTATGTAACACAACCACATTTAACAGACCTGGAAAACAAGTTAAATCTGTTGCTAATGAAGTATCTGGTGAATATAGATTTAAATAATCTGAAACAATGCAGGTATTGTATGCTTTTGACAGAAGCTAAGACGTCATCAATTTAACCCCCCCCCAAATACAACAGAATAAATCATCGGCGGTGGCACAGAGGATGTCCACTTCACAGTGCAGAGGTCGTGAGTTTGAATGTGGCCCTGGCCTTCCTGTGTGGAGTTTGCATGTTCTTCTCCCCGTGCCTCGAGGAATTTTCTCCGGGTATTCCAGTTTCGTCCCATGTCCCCAGAACATGCATGGTAGGTCAATTGGAACACTCAAATTTTTCCCGAATTATGATTGTGAGTGTGAATGGTTGTTGTTTGTCAATGTGTGCGCTGCGATTGTCTGGCAATGAGTTCAGGGTGTCACCCGCCTACTGCCTGAAGTTAGCTGGGATAGGCTCCAACACGCACGTGACCCTCGTGAGGAGTAGGAGCTTGGATAATGGATGGATGGAGAATCATAGGCTCAATGTTACTATGAACGTATGTGATTAATTTGCATCAATACATTGTGCTGTGTTGCGTGTGACACCTCATTTGCATATGGATGAATTAGATCGTCACAGTGTGCCACACTGAGCTCTAATTAAAAAAAAGTAATCACATGAGGGCAGGAAAACAAACTGCTTCTGATGGCCGGTCAACCGACAGAGACGGTGATTAGCGCAATAAATGCATCCGGGGTGAAGTATTGACCATGATCCCTTTCACAAACATGTAACACAACAGCATTAATGCGGTGTCAGTGTTTCAGACACCCCATTAACATAAAAATGTTTTAAAATGACAAAATAAGACATACACTGTACAGGTTTTGAAGTGGAAAACAGGAGTGTGACACAAAAAATGTCTAACAACAAAAAGCGTAACACGAATGGTGTAACACAAAAAAATGTGTCACACAGAGTTACGTCATACTGACATGTAACACAAATCGATGTAATGTAAACGTGTAACACTAGAAGAGTAACACAGACATGATTAACAGATATACGAGACACAAGTGTGGTGTTGGTGCAGTTACAATACCTGCCAGAAGATGGTGTCGATGGTACTTCCCAGGAAACCTTCTCTGGTTTCAGAAGAGAGAAGTTTTGGGCCCAGGATGGTCATGAACTCCTCAAAGTCCACCTGGCCATCACCTTCACAATAAAACACAAATTAACATCTCTACATATACATGGTCACGTGGCAGATGGTGCTTCATCCTTTCAAAATAAACTAACTACAATATATGGAGGCCAGGTCTTCATTCTTTCAAAATAAAAGCTAACACGCGACAAGGAGGCAAGTTCTTCCTTCTTTCAAAATAAAAGCTAACGCGTGACAAGGTCACACGAAGGATGATTCTTCATCCGCTCAATATTAAAAGTTACCACTCCACAACTTCCTGTGTTGACAGATTCTTTATTGTTTCAAAGTGATAGCTGTGGCTTCGTGGCCTGACTAAAAGGGTCAAAGCCGGAAGTCCAACAACAACGAACCATGCAGGCTGGTTCTTCATCCTTCCAGAATAAAAGTTAACACATCCAACCATGCATGCATACATACAGAACAACCCACAGCACAGTTAATTCTTCATCCCTTCAAAATAAAAGCTAACAGACCATAAGTTCACATGAGGCCTTTCAAAATAAAAGATACCACACTACAAGGTCACAAATCAGGTGATTCTTAATCCTTTCAAAATAAAAGCTGACTCACTACAATGTTATGTAGAGGCTGATTCTTCATCCTTTCAAAATAAAAACTAGGAAACAGTGGTTGATTGTTCATCCTTTTCAAAATAAAAATCACCACTCCATAAGAAGAGTTGTGAATAGCTCTTCAGCAATCATTTTTTTTTTCAAAATAAAAGATGCCACATAACATAGTCTCATGGCAGCTGGCTTTTCATCTTTTGAAAACAAAAAACAAAACAAAACAACTCACTCGTGTTTCATCACGGCTGCTGGTTCTTTGTACTTTCAAAATAAAAGTCAGACACATGAAGGTCACAAAACAAATTGTTCTTCAACCTTTAGAAAAATAAAAACTGACATATCGCTGCTAGCTCCATTTCTCTGTTGCATCATCAAGCGAATGCTTTGCGTCAGGAGTGACAACTAATGATGAATTATTAAGCAGGCATGCAAAATGCGTGTGTGTGTGTGTGTGCGTGTGTGTGTGAGCCTCTCTCACCATCCATGTCGAGCCGCTGCATAATGATGGCGAGCTCCACCTCGCTGGGCATGTATCCCAGCGAGCGCATGGCCATTCCCAGCTCCTGCTTTGAGATGAAACCGTTCCCATCACGATCCAGAACCTTGAAGGCCTCCCGGATCTCTGCCACACAAAAAGGAAGTGCACCGAGTCAACTTAACAATCTTTGATGTGCATAACCAATGTAATTAACTGATAGTTTAAATAAAATTAAACTATCAGTTTACAAAATTAAAAGCATGAAGAAGAGGCAGAGAAGATTCCCAACAGAGTAATTAATATGCGTGTGACAAATGGTGAACTGTGTGGTTTGGTTGAACATTTTGATGTTTAACAATGCAATGTTAAGTTCTCTTTAGTCATATGTGATGCTGCATCATGTGCGATGACGAAGCAAGTGATTGAACGTTAAAATCACCGTGGCATCATGCTAATTTTTGTTTGTCCATCAAGGGTGTTTTGCATTACATTTTCAGCAAGCTAGTAAGCTTGCTGAAAATTAATTGTCGCTTCAAACTTCAAGCGACAAATAAACAAAGCTTGAAGCAGACATGCTTTCGCATCTTATTTGCTGAACTGTGCAAGAAAGAGTCTTCTTTTCATTTTCCCCAAAGTGATACTATACGAAAGTCTCCCATTTCTTGACAGCGAAAAAAAACTAAACTCAATGGGGGCTTGGCCGACCATTGTAAAAACCCATTAAAAAAACATCAGCAATAAAGCAACAGTACAAAGGAGGAACAGCAATATCGCAGGGGAGCACTGTTTTATATATAGAAGATGAACTTACGTTGCAGATATTGTCCATGCTTATGAATATGAATGAAATATGGACTTATTAATTCAGCGCCGATGCTTTCCAGCATATGAACACTTTTGACACAACCTCTCACTCTCGCCCTCTCTGCAGATGCAATTTTCCAGGTGGCGCCTTAATGTGACACCATTGGATTCCCATTAAGTGAGCGCATGCGTGTGTGTGCACGTGCGCGTGGTGCAGAATAATCCATCGGGTGCTCGAGCCTCTGAGCAATCACGGTGCTAAACAAAATCCACAACAACATCAGCCTGTATAATAAAAGTCAACGGCGTGCATGTCCGTAGAGTGCTGTTAGCAATTAGCAGCTCTTGCCATTATTAACTATTAAGCAAATAAAAAGTAAATGTCCCAAAACTGGATTTATCACCAAAATGGCCGCGGGAGCACACGGAGGCTGATGGCCTTCAAACGACCTTCACATCGACTTACTGGCTACAACCTGCAAAAGAAAACCAATGCAATTATAGATCTCAGTTAGGCAATATATATTATGTTTATTTTTTGTATACGTACACTGATGCTCTATATCAGTGGTTCTTAATCTGGGTTCGATCGAATCCTAGGGGTTTGGTGAATAAGTCTCAGGGGTTCGACAGAGCCTCTACCATGGAGGATAAGACACACCCGACTCAACGTGTCAATTAGTTCTGACACGTCCGCTTGGCCATCACTGGCTGGTTCATTTTATACACGATTAAAAAAAATAATTAATTAAAAAAGTATACTTTATGCTTATACTAATTGTGTTTAGTTTTTTTCAGTTTTTTATAAATGCATTTTTTATGTCTTGAATTAGTAAAAAGAAAAAAAATCACATTTTTATTTTTCAGGAATGAAGGGTTCGGTGAATGGGCACATGGACTGGTTGGGTTCGGTACCTCTAACACAGCGGCGGATGCTGGTCTGTCAAGGAGGGGAAGCTCAATTTTGGCCTGCATCATAAAATGTGTCCGTTTTTTTATACATGAATACTACCGGTACTCTCTGTTCCTTTTCAAAAAAATGAGAAGGTTGCCTTCACTATAAGATCGGTGATTGGCTCATTTTACTGTCAATCAAAAAGAGATTCAGCCTCAGACAGATCATCCAATCATCATGTAGAAAGCTGAGTTTCCGAGCCAGCCTATAAACGGCCACTGTCCATAGACTCCCAAAGACGCTGAGCGTCCAATGGGCGGGACAAAACCAGCAATTATCCAATGACTCGTCTCGTTTCAATGCATTGGGACAACCTACACTAAACTCTCACGAGACGCCCAGCGTCCGCGCGGTCGACGCTCAGCGTCCCCACAGTTTAAAGCACAGTGAAGCTGCGGGAATGAATGAGAAGAGAGTCGCGTCGTAACCAGTAATAAGAAGCTGATTCGGAACAAAAGTTGAGTCAATGACATGTCCACGCAATTGTACGCACACACATATAATTTGATCACTTACTTTTTGACATTTTAGGGGACGCTAAGCTTCCCTTGCAGTCTTAGAGCAATCGCCTGTGCTCTAACAAGGTTAAGAACCACTGCTCTAAATGCTATAAATGTATGTACAAGTTCATTCGATTATGTGTGTTCATAATGTTGTAAGTGCATTATGCTGTATGTGTTTTATACTTAAAAGGTTATTTATAGAATTGTACAGTATGTTATAGTATGGAGGGTCTTTATGGTAGATGCCCTTTGTACAGCCAGAAAATTTTCAGCACGGTGGCCAATATGACAACTCACTTAGGTTAAAAAAAGAGAGAAAAAAAAGACATGAGCACATATAAACGTGCAAACGTGCATTTCCATGAGTGAGGGTGAGCCGCCTTGCCTAGCTAGCAAACATGGCCGGTTTCATGAACCAAGACTACCAAACTCATCGTACAAGCAGGAACAAACCTTAGGAAAAAAGAAACATGAAGCAATATCTTGAGGTGGGCGGATTACCTCGGCAAAGGAAAGGTGCTCGCTGACACAAATTTAGGCAGATTTGTGCAAGAATATTTGAGAGTAATGGGCCTTTTGTAGATTTTGGAGTTTACAGTAGATCATGCGAAATGGGAGTCAAGGTGTTGCCTTTAGATTTGGTTCTGTTTTTTTTTTTTTAAATATATGTCACGTGTGTTCATTGTGGGCGGCCCGGTAGTCCAGCGGTTAGCATGTCGACTTCACAGTGCAGAGGTACCGGGTTCAATTCCAGCTCCGGCCTCCATGTGTGGAGTTTACATGTTCTCCCCAGGCCTGCGTGGGTTTTCTCCGAGTACTCCGGTTTGCTCCCACGTTCCAAAAACATGCGTGGCAGGCTGATTGAACGCGGTAAATTGTCCCTAGGTGTGAGTGTGAGTGCGCATGGTTGTTCGTCTCTGTGTGCCCTGCGATTGGCTGGCAACCGGTTCAGGGTGTCCCCCGCCTACTGCCCGAAGACGGCTGGGATAGGCTCCAGCACCCCCCGCGACCCTAGTGAGGTTTGAGTGGTTCGGAAAATGGATGGATGGATGTTCATTGTGGTGTACATGTTACATACTGCGTTGTAACATACAGCACTGGCGTGCAGCGCCGCTGCACCAGTCAGTATGTGTGTGTGTGTGTGTGTGTGTGTGTGTTGATTAGTATGCAGCCCATATTTTTCTGCTCTGACTTTGATGTGTTTAGTTGCACTGCTTGCCGGTTTCTTCTCGAAAAAGTGGGAAAGCTGTGCCGCATATGCACGCACACACACACACACACAAAGAGACACTCCACTTTTGGATTATTATAACAAGCTTGATAGAAAATAACACAAAACATCTTCAGGCTAACTTGAAACTCCTGACTGAAAAGATGAACAATCTGCTTTTGAGGAGAGCTTGTGCTTGGGGTTCATAATGAGATAAAATAGAAAATGTTTCTTATTGCGCTTGTGTGGTACCGTTTCGAAATGGTGCAGCTCACATCAAAGAGAAAAATGGAATGGAAATACTGTATGATGAGATGTGACTCACCATGGAGTTCCTCCACAGAGATACTGGCCAACACGTCGCTGTCAGTGTCCGAGAGCGAGCGGCTCAGGTAGTTGCCTTTGTACAGCAGGCCTGCCGTCACATGATGGAACGGCATCTTCTCCCTGGCAACACACAACAACGCTATCAGATTAAGTTTTTTGGTGAAGCAGCATGTCACTCCTTGCCTAAAGTTGTTGTACCCTTAAATGTCTGCTTCCAATCAAAATGACATGCTTCCTGTTGCCTTTTCAGCCATGGCTTTTTTGTGGGTCTATTAATGATAGACATGACAACCAATTTTCACGCTGGTGAATCAGATTGGCTTTAGGAGCTGACTGTTCAAAACATTCCTAGTCTAGTTTGTGTTTCATAGCAAGTCACCACACTTAGCTGCCATGCTCTGGCCACACTCAATGAGCGAAAATGAAAAAAAAAATCACCATTTGGCATCATATACAGTACCTATGTAGCATACATGATTCACATTCGGGAGCAATTAGACACGAGCCCGACAAATGGTCTATCTTTGAAGGACATTAAGAAAATGACCTTAGAATGGCCACTTCAAACCAAAATGGCAGCCTTCCTGTGTTTGTCCAGTCATGGCTTCTTGAGACTTTTTTGTAGGTCAACTTAGGATCATCATGTTATCCATATTTCCTGTTTCTAATTCAAACGAGCTTCAGGGTATGATTGTCTTTTTCTTTTTTTTTTAAATCCAGTTGGGTGCTAAAAAGGCTGTTGGAAACCAAAACGTGAGACTTTGTGTGTTTTCAAACATGGCTTCTTGAGACTTTTTTGTGGGTCTCTGTATGATAGACATCCATCCATCCATTCTCTGAGCCGTCAAACAAATTCAATGTTTCTATGACAAACAATTCAGACCGAAACTTCCTCTGTCTTTTCAGGCAAGACCTCTTGATCATTTTTGTCCACTTATGATAGACATGTCGACCAAATTTCATGTTGCTAAATCAAACTGGCTTCAGGGGCTAAATTCTTTTAAATGAAATCAGTTGGGTGCGAATGAGCTAAACACGGCCACCATGTTTCTTTTTGGGCATGATTTCTTTTGTGCGTCTGCTCATTGTAGACATGTCTACCAAATGTTATTTTGCTGTCAAATTGGGTTTGTGGGTTGAATTTTCAAAGAAATTCTTCACAATAAATCAGCAATCAGTGCAGGGTGTACCCCGCCTACTGCCTGATGACAGCTGGGATAGGCTCCAACATGCCCACGACCAATTTGAGGATAAGCACGCTATAAAATGGATGGATGTTCTATGGGAGCAGGTTCTGAAATTAAAATGTTGCCAAGTGTTGCCCTAGTCATCTTGAACTTGACTTTTTAGTGTTGTGAAATTTGCTCCGTGAAGTGAAATGTTCACACAGGTGATGAATAGCTTCCTGGGGCTGCCTCTTGGGGATTGTTTGCCAGCTAAAACTTCTATAAAGAGGGTCGTAAACAACAATAAAACAAGCATAACTCATCCGCTAAATGGAAAAGTCACACAGCGGGACACTCTACTAGACTACTGAGTGTGTGTGTGTGTATGTGCGTGTGTGTGTGTGCGTGTTACATAGATTCGCGGAGGTCTTGAGGACGGCTGTCTCTTGATGCGGTGGCTCTAAAATTCTGACTTTTTTTGCAGGACAGCTACTGTTGTTTCTTCACTCCCCAACTCCAAAAACAAATTTATATATATACCGGTATATCAAAAACAGTACGTCTGTATTTTTAGTCCATTCTAATTTCAAAAAAACATTCTGTTTAACTGCAACTTTTTAAAATGGAAAAACATTTACCGGTATTTCCAAATGTTAAAAAAAGATTGATTATATTATGATTCAACATTTTTCTTTCCAAAAATATGACTTTATTTCTGTAAAAATAATTTAAAAAACATGATTCCATAAAATTACACATGCTGTTTTAATTTAGAAAATCTAACTCTAATCTTACATTTTAGAAAAAAAATCCTGATATTCTGACTTTTTCTCTTGAAAAGAGTCTAAATACTTGCAAGATTCTGAATTTTCAAGACATAAGACCTCATTCATTTACTTGTTCTCATGTGATGACTTTTTGTCCTAAACAACATATTGCTTTATTCTTTTACAATTACAACTTTTTATATCAAAGAAAAGAAAATCACATTAAAAATATTCTTGTAAGATCTTATTCTTTAAAAAAGGACTTGGTCTGGGAAAAAATACAAATTGGGACATGTAGATTTTTCTTCAATTTATACAATTATGTCTTTCAAAAAAAGTTGTGTCTGATCCTTCCTAAATTGCACTAGTTTATGATTAAAAAAGACACTTAAAACATTTTTAAAATGTTGAAAATATCATAACTGTATGATTAAGTAAGATAATTGTTTTCTTCCCTCCCCTGAAAAAAAATGACTTGACTTATTCTAGAAGCAAAATGTAAAAATGTTGGAAAAAAACCTGTTGGAGCAAGATTAATATGACTACTATTGTATGACTACACCTTTTTTCCTTGAAAAAATGTTACTCGCAAAATGACATTTTTTTCCCTCTAAAAAAAAAACTAAACATCCGTATACTAGTAACATTTTTCCTTTTCAATAAGTCCTGAATGAGACGGGTCTCATTCATCGCCTTGGCAACAGATGTTGAGATGAGAGAATATACATACAGATACAATGTTACTGCTAAAAGACTGATTGTAATCTCTCATCTTATCTCTCATATATTGTACATTTAGTGTGTGTGTGTGTGTGTGTGTGTGTGTGTGTGTGTGTGTATATATATTAAAAAAAAAAAAAAAATCCTCATCTCACCCCTCGGGTGGTGTCCGTCCCTCATTCAGCTCGGGTCCTCTACCAGAGGCCAGGAAGCTTGAGGGTTCTGCGCAGTATCCTTGCTGTTCCCAGCACTGCACATTTCTGGACTGAGATGTCCGATGTTGTTCCAGGGATCTGTTACAACCACTCATCTAGTTTGGGGGTTACTGCCCCGAGTGCTCCGACCACCACAGGCACGACTGTCACCTTTACCTTCCAGGCTCTCTCCAGCTCCTCTCTGAGCCCTTGGTATTTCTCGAGTTTCTCATGTTCCTTCTTCCTGATGTTTCCATCACTTGGGACCGCTACATCCACTACAACGGCTTTCCTCTGCCCTTTATCTATGATCACGATATCTGGTTGGTTCGCCATTACCATCTTGTCAGTCTGGATCTGGAAGTCCCACAGGATCTTCGCTCTGTCATTCTCCACCACCTTCGGAGGTGTTTCCCATTTTGACCTTGGGGTTGTCTGAGACATTCTCTGAGTACGTCATCCGTTTGAGCCTTCTCCTTGATGTATTCATGGAGCTTGGATGTTTCATCTTGGACAGTGGCTCTCACACTCACTAGTCCCCGGCCTCCTTCCTTTCGGCTTGCGTACAGTCTCAGGGTGCTGGATTTGGGATGGAACCCTCCATGCATGGTTAGGAGCTTTCGGGTCTTAACGTCCGTGATCTGAATCTCTTCCTTTGGCCACCTTATTATTCCTGCAGGGTATCTGATCACTGGCAGGGCATAGCTGTTTATTGCCCGGGTCTTATTCTTGCCATTGAGCTGGCTTCTTAGGACTTGCCTCACTCGCTGGAGGTATTTGGCCGTAGCCGCTTTCCTTGTTGCCAGTTCGAGGTTGCCATTGGCTTGTGGTATACCAAGGTACTTGTAGCTGTCCTCAATGTCTGTTATTGTTCCTTCAGGGAGTGAGACCCCTTCAGTGCGGACTACCCTTCCTCTCTTAGTCACCATCCGACTACATTTCTCATGCCCGAATGACATCCCGATGTCGCTGCTGTAGATCCTGGTTGTGTGGATCAGGGAATCTATGTCCCTTTCGCTCTTAGCATACAGCTTTATGTCATCCATGTAGAGGAGGTGACTGATTGTAGCTCCATTTCTGAGGCGGTATCCATAGCCTGTCTTGGTGATTACTTGGCTTAGGGGGTTCAGTCCTATGCAGAACAGCAGTGGGGAGAGTGCATCACCTTGGTATATGCCACATTTGATGGACACTTGGGTAAGTGGCTTGCCATTGGCTTCAAGTGTGGTTTTCCACATCCTCATCGAGTTCGTGTGTGTGAGTGTGTGTTAACTATATATATATATATATATATATATATATATTTACTTGTATGTACACAAAAACAGCCTGAAAGTGTTTCAAAGTGCGACATAGAAGCCCTTAAATATGACATAGTTTAATGCCCGCCCCAAGCCTCAGCGCCGCTAACATCCCATAACAGTAAATCACCTCAACAATTCACTGGCTGCGACATGCGCGCGCGCGCACACACACACGCACATTATAACGCGGACACATGCTACGGGATGGAGCTCCACTCAGGTGTTGGGGAAGAGTCCATTGTTTGTGTATAAGTGCCCTGACGTTGACTGGTGACCAATCCATTGCTTGCCATCACATGTTCTGGCATTAACTGACGACCAGTCACTTTGTTGTATATGTCTTGACTTTAATGGGCGACCAGTCCATCGTTTGTCTTTATGCACAATGTTGAGTGGCGACCAGTCAATTGTTCTATATATCTGTTGACATTGGCTCTGCAACAAGTCTGTTGTTTGTCTGCGTCCTCTGTGACATTTTTTGTCTTTATGTATTCTGACAATGACTGGTGATCATCCCTTTTTTTTATCAACAGGTGCCACGACATTTACCAGTGTCACGACCATTGTCTGTCCATATACGGCCTGACATTAACTGATTGATGAGTTCATTTTCTCATTATGTGTGACCTGACTTGACATTGATTGCCAACCAGTCCACTTTTTGTCTCGACACATACAGCATGGGGAACGTTAATGTCAGGACCCACCCTGAAATTGACCGGACTCCAGTCCAGGAGAGATCTCGACTCCTGGCCAAAGTCAGCTCTGGTTGACTCCAGCGAACCCACGACTCTAACCGGGACAAATGCCACAGAAAATGAACGGATGGATGATATTCAACAGCAAACCAAACGGTCCGACTACAACACTGCAGCAAAAGCGGTTTGGCTTTCAATCATTCAGAGCCACCAGTGACCTGTTTCAAATGGATCGTAACAATCCAGTGTGGGGTTCTTACCCACGACGCCCGCCGTGTAAATCATCAGGAGGCTGCGCAAGAATGTGGCTTGAAGCCCCGCTGTCCCTCAGGTAGCCTGGCAGGTTGCCGTTCGCCTCGACCGCTGCCCCTCCTTCCTCCTCCATCATTAGTCCGGCTGGCAGCCCCGCAGCCTCACAACCCACGACGACGTGTGCGTGACAAGCATGGTTGCCGCTCACCTCCCGGCCGCCGCATGGCTTTGAATATTTGAGCGTGGAAGCAGCAGGTACCGAACGCCCCCTCCTCATGCTGCTCTCTACCCTCTCCCACCACCGCCTCCTCTTCATCAACCCTCCCTGTCTCCCTCCCTTTCATCCTCAAAGCGACTCCCACCGCCCTGCTGACATGATGCGAGAAGCACTCCCCGAGTCCCACTTAAACACTGAGAAACTATCAGACACACTCCACAGAGAGATGCCAACATTTCCAACAAAGAGCAGGTAAAGAGACGCAGGAGGGAAGCTCGAGACCCGTGAGAGAAGATACAGAGACACACGTGAAATAGAGGAAATGCAAGCAGATGAAAGAAGGTCGGGAGACACATGAAAAAACAGAGATGAGGTCAAGAGGCCTTTGAAACGGAGATCCGAAAAGACGAGAAGATAGAGGGGCACGTGGTACAGGA